>NW_028225179.1:163457725-163700988 GCF_052327205.1 Somniosus microcephalus | reverse complement strand
GAGAGGGAAAGGGGAGAGAGGAAGGGGAGAGAGGGAAGGGGGAGAGGGAAGGGGAGAGAGGGAAGGGAGAGAGAGGAAGGGGAGAGAGGAAGGGAGAGAGGGAAGGGGAGGGAGAGAAGGGAGAGGGAGGAGGGGAGAGAGGAAGGGGGAGAGAGGGAAGGGGGAGAGAGGGAAGGGGAGAGAGGAAAGGGGAGAGAGGGAAGGGGAGAGGGACGGGGAGAGAGGGAAGGGGAGAGAGGGAAGGGGAGAGAGGAAAGGGGAGAGAGGAAAGGGGAGAGAGGGAAGGGGAGAGAGGAAGGGGAGAGAGGAAAGGGGAGAGAGGAAGGGGAGAGAGGAAAGGGGAGAGGGAAGGGGAGAGAGGGAAGGGGAGAGAGGGAAGGGGAGAGAGGGAAAGGGGAGAGAGGAAAGGGGAGAGAGGGAAGGGGAGAGAGGAAAGGGGAGAGAGGAAGGGGAGAGAGGAAAGGGGAGAGAGGAAAGGGGAGAGAGGGAAGGGGAGAGAGGAAAGGGGAGAGAGGGAAGGGGAGAGAGGAAAGGGGAGAGAGGGAAGGGGAGAGAGGAAGGGGGAGAGAGGGAAGGGGAGAGAGGGAAAGGGGGAGAGAGGGAAGGGAGAGAGGAGAGGGAAGAGAGGGAAGGGGGAGAGAGGGAAGGGGAGAGGGAGGAAGGGGAGAGAGGGAAGGGGGAGAGAGGGAGGGGAGAGGGAGGAGGGGAGAGAGGAAGGGGGAGAGAGGGAAGGGGGAGAGGGAAGGGGAGAGAGGGAAAGGGGAGAGAGGAAAGGGGGAGAGAGGAAGGGGAGAGAGGGAAGGGGAGAGAGGGAAGGGGAGAGAGGGAAGGGGAGAGGAGAGGGAGAGGAGGGAGGGAGAGAGGGAAGGGGGAGAGAGAGGGGAGAGAGGGAAGGGGGAGAGAGAGGAAGGGGGAGAGAGGGAAGGGAGGGAGAGAGAGGGAAGGGGCGAGAGGGAAAGGGGAGAGAGGAAAGGGGAGAGAGGGAAGGGGAGAGGGAGGGGAGAGGGAGGAGAGGGAGGAGAGAGGGAAGGGGAGAGAGGGAAGGGGCGAGAGGGAAGGGGTGAGAGGGAAGGGGGAGAGAGGGGAAGGGGAGAGGGAAGTGGGAGAGAGGAGGGAAGGGGGAGAGAGGGAAGGGGGAGAGAGGAAGGGGAGAGAGGGAAGGGGAGAGAGGAAGGGGAGAGAGGAAGGGGAGAGAGGAAGGGGAGAGGTGGGAGGGGAAGAGAGGGGAGGGGAGAGAGGGAAGGGGAGAGAGGGAAGGGGAGAGGGAAGGGGGAGAGAGGGAGGGGAGAGGGAGGAGGGGAGAGAGGGAAGGGGGAGAGAGGGAAGGGGGAGAGAGGGAAGGGGAGAGAGGGAAGGGGAGAGAGGGAAGGGGAGAGGGAAGGGGAGAGAGGAAGGGGAGAGGAGGGGAGAGAGGGAGGGGGAGAGAGGGAAGGGGAGAGAGGGAAGGGGTGAGAGGAGGGAAGGGGGAGAGAGGGAGGGAGAGGGAGGAAGGGGAGAGAGGAAGGGGAGAGAGGGAAGGGGGAGAGAGGGAAGGGGGAGAGAGGGAAGTGGAGAGAGGGAGGGGGAGAGAGGGAAGGGGAGAGGGAAGGGGAGAGAGGAAGGGAGAGAGGTGGGAGGGGAGAGAGGGAAGGGGGGAGAGAGGAGGGGAGAGGGGAGGGGAGAGAGGGAAGGGGAGAGAGGAAGGGGAGAGAGGAAGGGGAGAGAGGGAGGTGGGGAGAGAGGGAGGGGAGAGAGGGAAGGGGAGAGGAGGGGGAGAGGTGGGGGTGGAGGAGGGGGTGTGAGGGAGGGGTTGGGGTGGAGGGGTGAGGTGGGAGTGGGAGAGAGGGAAGGGGGAGAGGGTTGGGCGGAGGGAAGGGTGTGGTGGAGGGGGGTGTGAAGGGGTGAGGGAGGTGGGGTGTGTGGGTTGGGGGTGTGTGGTGGGGGTGTGGGTTGTGGGTGTGTGGGTTGAGGGGTGAGGGATGGGGGTGAGTGGAGGGGTGTGAGGGAAGGGGGAGAGAGGAAGGGGAGAGAGGAAGGGGAGAGAGGAAGGGGAGAGGGAGGGGAAGAGAGGGTGGGAGGGAAGGTGGGAGGGAGAGAGGGAAGGGGAGAGAGGGAAGGGGAGAGAGGGAGGGGGAGAGAGGGAGGGGAGAGGGAGGAGGGGAGAGGGAAGGGGGGAGGAGAGGCGAAGGGGAGAGAGGGAAGGGGGAGAGAGGGAAGGGGAGAGAGGGAAGTGGGAGAGAGGGAAGGGGGAGAGAAGGAAGGGGAGAGAGGAAGGGGAGAGAGGAAGGGGAAGAGAGGTGGAGGGGGAAGAGAGGGAAGGGGAGAGAGGAAGGGAGAGAGGGAGGGGGAGAGAGGGAGGGCGAGAGGGCGGAGGGGTGAGAGGGCGAAGGGGGGGAGAGGGAAGGGGCGAGAGGGAAGTGGGAGAGAGGGAAGTGGGAGAGAGGAAGGGGAGAGAGGGAAGGGGAGAGAGGGAAGGGGGAGAGAGGGAAGGGGAGAGAGGGAAGTGGAGAGAGGGTAATGCAATGAGAGGGAGCTGGAAGAGAGAAGGAGAGTGAGTTGGAGAGAGGGAGGGGGAAGAGAGGGAGGGAGAGTGAGGGAGAGAGAGTGAGAACAGGAGAACATAACATGTAGGAGTGGGAGTCGGCCAATTGACCCCTCGAGCCTGTAATGTCCGTGTGTAATTGAGACACGGACTGCAGAAGTTGGTTACAACAGGTGTTTACTGAATGGAGACAAAACTGGAACTACTATACAAAGTTACTGCACAGGCTTATATACAGGGGGTGGTCACTACTGGTACTGCAGTATACAGGGGCTGCAGAATATCGTTCCTTCTTCAAGGTACATACACTACAATTCCTCCCCTTTTAGCTAAACAGTACATAACATTCGATTAATAATTAAATAACATATTTACAATTACAGTTGCTATATACATTAGCTGAAGTTAATCAATTATAAATTCAGTCTTTGTGGAGGCTTCCTGATTCTGTCCGGATAACGCCTCTTTGGGGTATCGGGTTCTTCTGGCAAAGTTGATTCGGGATCAACGTCGTTGTTCGGTTCGTCTGCTTCCAATATCACCGATTCTGAGGTAGATGCAATTGGTACTTTGGTTTCATCACCAGGTGTATAGGATCGTGGTGTAGATTTGACATTTTCCAGTGACTCTAGAATCTGGTCAGCATGGCGTCTTACAATGCTCTCTCCAACGTCCACGGTTTACATTAGAGGTCCTTGCCGTGTGCAGATTGTTCCTGGCTGCCATTTCTCTGTGCGGTAGTCCCGGGCCAAAACTGGTTGACCTATCTTGAAACTCCTGGTTGGCCTTTAATTCATATTCTGAAACTGCCTGTTCTCCACATCTCTTCTGATGTTTGGCTTAACCAAATCCAAGCGGCATCTTAGTCTTCGATTGAAGATCATGGCTGGAGTTTGGTTGGTAACCGCATGTGTTGCATTCCGGTAGGCAAACAAGAAGTTATCCACCTTGTGTTGTAGGGGTATGTCTTCATTACACATTGCCTTGATAGCCTTCTTGAATGTTTGAACGAACCTCTCAGCCAATCCATTGGTGGCTGGATGATATGGGGCGGATGTGTAATGCTTAACACCATTGTTCTTTAAGAACCTCCGGAACTCTTCAGATACAAACTGTGGTCCATTGTCGGAGCAAATCTGTTCAGGCAGCCCATTTCTGGCGAATATGGTTCGTAAGACTGTGATAGTTTTTCTGTGGTGGTTGAGGACATTTTTATTACCTCTGGCAACTTTGAATGTGCATCCACCGCAATTAAAAACATCGAGTCCATAAATGGACCAGCAAAATCAATGTGCACCCTTTGCCATGGAGATGAGGGCCACTCCCATGGATGTAGAGGGGCTTATGGTGGGGCGTTTTGGACCTTCTGGCATCCTGTACAGCTCTTGGTCATCCCTTCGATTTCTGTATCGATTCCCGGCCACCACACAAACGCTCTGGCTAAGTTCTTCATTTTTACCCCTCCCAGATGACCCTCATGAAGCTCATTGAGCATTCTATCCTTCAATTTGGGTGGAATTACTACTCTGGATCCACACATCAAGGTTCCTCGGCACACTGACAGCTGTTCTCTTCTCGGCGAGAATGCTGGCAACAGTGGTTCGCCATGTGCTGGCCATCCCTTCACCGTTAAATCATAGACCCTGGAGAGTGTCGGCTCATTTCGTGTTTCCTTTTCTATGTTTGCATTCGTCACAGGTAAACATTCGACTATGGTCGAGTGGAATATCTCCACAGGATCCACTGCAGGTGCTTCTTCCACCGTCGGCAACGGTAGGCGCGACAATCCATCAGCATTCCCATGCTGTTTAGTTCCTTTGTACTCTATGTCATATTGGTGTGCCCCTAGGAAAAGGGACCACCTCTGTAGCTGTTGTGCTGTCATTATCGGGACGCCCTTCTTAGGGTTGAAAATGGAGACAAGAGGTTGATGATCAGTTAGTAGAGTAAATTTCTGTCCGTGCAGGTAGTGATTGAACTTCTTCACCCCCCACACCAGGGGGAGGAATTGTAGTGAGCCAATACTTCTCTTGAAGTGATCAGGCCTTTACACTTCTGAAAGGCCTGCTTACATTCATCGCTCCATTTCCATGCTACTCCAGTTTGTAGCAGGGCGTTCAGTGGGTGCAGAATTGTGGACAAATTCGGCAAAAACTTATGGTAGTTGTGGTGTATGTAACCTGTTCCACCTTAAGAGAACTTAAGCCTGTTCCACCTTAAGAGATGTACTACTTTCTCTGGCTGCTGTATACGTAATACCGGTGGTGACCACCGGTATATAAGTACTGTGTAGTGATATTGCTGTTAGTATAGCCCTGACCTCCAACTAGTAAAGACCTGTTGAAACGTTATTCTTGTAGTCTGTGTCAGTAATTAATCTTAAATACAACTAGAACACACAGACTTAACAGTAGTAATTCACCAATCCGAGGAATGACCTCAGTTGCGACACATTTTCAGGCGCTGGAGCCTTAACTACCGCTTCAATTTTGTCAGGGGACTTATGTAACCCCTCTTCATCAATCACGTGGCCACAATACGATATTTGTTTCTTAAAAAACTCGCACTTGGGGCGATTGGCTCGTAGCCCATGTTCTCTTAGTCTAGTGAGCACCTGCTCTAGGTTGGCAAGGTGTTCACTGTCATTTTCACCTGTCACTAGGATGTCGTCCAAGTAACACTGAGTCCCCGGAATCCCTTGCAGGACTTGTTCCATCGCTCTTTGCCATATAGCCGGAGCTGATGCTACTCCGAATACCAGTCGATTATACTGGTAAAGACCTTTGTGAGTGTTTATCGTGAGATATTTCCCAGAGGATTCTTCAACCTCCATCTGCAAATATGCTTGCGCTAGGTCAATTTTTGTAAAACGTTTCCCTCCAGATAGTGAGGCGAAAATATCTTCTATCCTCGGAAGAGGATACTGTACTGTGTGAAGGACTGGGTTCACTGTCACCTTGAAGTCCCCACAGATGTGAACCTTCCTTGGCTCCTCAGACTTATTGTTTAATGTTTTCTTCATGACAGGAACGATGGGTGTCGCCCACTCGCTCCAGTCTACCTTAGATAACACGCCGGCATTCTCCAGATTCTCCAGCTCTGCCTCGATGGCTGGGCGAATTGCATACGGTACCGGTCTTGCTTTGAAAAACTTGGGAATTGCATTCTCTTCTATTTTTATCGAGGCGGTTGCGCCTTTAAGAGTTCCCAGTCCTTGTTGAAATACCTCTTTAGCGTTAGCTAAGATTTTTGACAATCGTCCAGGTGTGACGTCGTCATCCTTTTTACCAGCCACAGTCAGTGCCTGAATGGAGTGCCAGTCTAAACTTATCTTTCTGATCCATTCACGTCCCAATAACGGTGGTCCACCATCTTGCAGTATGTACAGATACAATTTCTGTATTTCCTTGCCATTGTATTCGACAGGCACCCTTATTTTCCCTCTGGGGTATACTTTCTGCCCCGTATATGTCTTCAAGACAATGGATGTGTCTTTCAAGGGTATGTGTGAGAATAGCCACTCATAGTCTCGTCGATTCATGACCGTCAGGGCTGATCCTGTATCCAATTCCATTTTGACTTGGGACCCTGCTATCGTGAGGGTGACCCAAATGGTTCGGTGATCCTCTTTTGCGATTACGTTGTGTAGTTTGAGACAGCTTAGTCTCTTGTTCCCGGATTCACTATCGCTCTTCTGGTCTTCGGAACTACTGTCCGTCATCTTTTGTACTTTCCTGTACTTTTCCTTAGTAGTCTTTTTGTTGTCGTTAGTCTTCTTCCCGGACCTGCAAACTCGTGCAATGTGTCCCATCTTTCCGCATTGCCTGCATGTTTTGTCCTTGAACCAGCAGTCCTTCTGGTCATGGGTTGTTCTGCCGCAGCGATAACATTTTTCAAATCCCCGTGTCATTTCATGGGTGCCGTATTCCTGTGGCTTTTGCTGTATTTCCGCAGCTCCCCTTGCTGCTGCTTCGTACGATACTGCCACGCTGAAAGCCTTATCTAGCATCAGCTCTGAGAGTAACCTCTTCTGGGTTCCTTCACTCAGGAGTCCACAGACAAATTTGTCCCGTAGGGTATCTGCCAGTCCTGGTCCGAACTGGCAGTGCTTTGATAGCTTGCGTAGTTCCGTAAGGTAATCAGCATTGCTCTCATCTTTGTGCTGATTTCTCTTGTGGACTTTAAATCTTTCTGCTATCAGCAGCGGTGTAGGATTTATGTGTTCCTGTAGGATATCAACAATTTCGTTAAAACTCTTCTCCATCGGTTTGACTGGAGTGATCAGGTTCCGCAATAGGCCGTACGTTCTTGCGCCCATTAAGTTTAGTAGTACCGATGCCTTTTTCTCATCGGCTACTTCATTTGCCTTGCAATATACTTCGACTCTTTCCACATACGTGGTCCAGTGTTCTATTTCATTATCGAAGGCAATGATATTGCCAGTCTTCGGCATCTTGGAGATCTAAGATGGCGCCTCCCGCGCTTTGCCTTCTTCCCCGATTGAACAAAATGGCGCCTCCCGCGCTTTGCCTTCTTCCCCCGATTGAACAAAATGGCGCCTCCCGCGCTTTGCCTTCTTCCCCGATTGAACAAAATGGCGCCTCCCGCGCTTTTCCTTCTTCCCCGCTGAATTAAGATGGCGCCTCCCGCGCTTTCTGTCTTTTCCGCTGCTGCCAACGCTGTTGCTGGCGTTTTTATGCCTTGATGGCAACGCCCTATGGTCTTCGCGCGCCTCCCCCCGCGCTGCTGCCAACGCCGCTCTCCGCGGTCCCCGTGGCAAACTGCAGCTCCTCGCGGCTTTCTGCGCTTCTAATTTCTTTTTCTTTTATTTTAATTACTGTTCCCGTCATCAGAGCAGACCCTATGGGATACTTTCCTCCCTCTTCTCGGGTCTGTACGCTGCCCGGCTTCGTAGCACCGGCCGCGCCCTGTGTGCTCCACCCTCTCTCTCTCTCTCCTCTTCCCGACAATGTTGCTCGGCCCCGTTGAAAAGCCACCCGATCGAGCTCTAGCCCGCCGCAGCCCAGGAAGGATCAGTGTACTACCTGCCACCAGCCTGATTAGCTGGAACACCATAGACTGGAGAACCAAGCCCAGCTCTCGACAGCCTCTCCTGCAAATCTTCGAATTCGATGAATCAGAGGGCGGTTGCCGTTTCTTCTGTTTGTTTTTTTTTTCTTTTTGGATTTCTTCCTTCTGGCTTCGACCTCTAATAACTTCGCTTCAGGGATGGATCCCCGTGAGGTGGTGCAGAACTGTAGGTAAGTTCGGATCTGTTCGTCGCCAATGTAATGTCCGTGTGTAATTGAGACACGGACTGCAGAAGTTGGTTATAACAGGTGTTTACTGAATGGAGACAAAACTGGAACTACTATACAAAGTTACTACACAGGCTTATATACAGGGGTGGTCACTACTGGTACTGCAGTATACAGGGGCTGCAGAATATAGTTCCTTCTTCAAGGTACATACACTACAGAGCCTGCTCCGCCATTCAGTAAGATCACGGCTGATCCAATCTTGGCCTCAACTCCACTTTCCCGCTCTCTCCCCATAACCCTTGACTCCTTTGGAGTTCAAATATCTGTCAATCTCCGCCTTGAATATATTCACTGACTCCGCCTCCGCAGCTCTCTGGGGTAGAGAATTCCAAAGATTCACGACCCTCTGAGAGAAGAAATTCCTCCTCATCTCCGTCTTAAATGGGTGCCCCCTTATCCTGAAACTATGCCCCCTAGTTCTGGATACCCCCACGAGGGGAAACATCCTCTCAGCATTCACCCTGTCAATCCCCCTCAGAATCTTATATGTTTCAATAAGATCACCTCTCATTCTTCTAAACTCCAATGAGTATAGGCCCAGCCTGCTCAACCTTTCCTCATACGTCAACCCCTTCAACTCCGGAATCAACCCAGTGAACCTTCTCTGAACGGCCTCCAATGCAAGTATATCCTTCCTTAAATCAGGAGACCAAAACTATACACAGTACTCCAGGTGTGGTCTCACCAATGCCCTGTACAGTTGCAGCAGGACTTCCCTACTTTTATACTCCATCCCCCTTGCAATAAATGCCAATAGTCCAATTGCCTTCTTAATTACTTGCTGTACCTGCATGCTAACTTTTTGTGTTTCATGTACTTGGACCCCCAGGTCCCTCTGAATTGTAGCATTTTGTAATCCCACTCCATTTAAATAATAGTTTGCTTTTTCATTCTTCCTTCCAAAGTGGATAACCTCACATTTTCCCACATTATACTCCATCTGCCAAATTGTTCCCCACTCACTTAACCTCTCTATATCCCTTTGCAGACTCCTTGTGTCCTCCTCACAACTTGCTTTCCCACCTATCTTTGTTTCATCAGCAAATTTGGCTGCAGTACACTCGGTCCCTTCATCCAAGTCGTTAATATAGATTGTAAATAGTTGAGGCCCCAGCACTGATCCCTGTGGCACCCCACTAGTTACAGTTTGCCAACCTGAAAATGTCCCATTTATCCCAACTCTCTGCTTTCTGTTAGTTAGCCAATCCTCTATCCATGCTAATATATTACCCCCAACCCCGTGCGCTCTTATCTTGTGTAGTAACCTTTTATGTGGCACCTTATCGAATGCCTTCTGGAAATCCAAATACACGACATCTACTGGTTCCCCTTTATCTGCCCTGCTCGTTACATCCTCAAAGAACTCCAGCAAATTTGACAAACATGATTTCCCTTTCATAAAACCATGTTGACTCTGCTTGACTGTCTTATGATTTTCTAAATGTTCTCCTTAATGATGGACTCCAGCATTTTCCCAATGACAGATGTTAGGCTAACTGGTCTATAATTGCCTGCTTTCTGTCTCCCTCCTTTCTTGAATAGTGGCGTTACATTTGCAGATTTCCAATCCGCTGGGACCTCTCCAGAATCCAGGGAATTTTGGTAGATTACAACCAATGCATCCACTATCTCTGCAGCCACCTCTTTTAAGACCCTAGGATGCAGACCATCAGTTCCAGGAGACTTGTCAGCCTTTAGCCCCATTAGTTTGCCCAGTACTTTTTCTCTAGTGATAGAGATTGTTTTAAGTTCCTCCCTCCCTATAGCCCCTTGATTATCTATTATTATTGGGATGTTTTTAGTGTCTTCTACCGTGAAGACTGATCCAAAATAATTGTTTAGAGTCTCTGCCATTTCTCTATTTCCCATTATTAATTCCCCAGTCTCATCCTCTAAGGGACCAATGTTTACTTTAGCTACTCGCTTCCTTTTTATATACCTGTAGAAGCTCTTACTGTCTGTTTTTATATCATTTGCTAGTTTACTCTCTCCCTCTTTATAATTTTTTTAGTTATCCTTTGCTGGTTTCCAAAAATTTCCCAATCCACTGGCCTACCACTAATCTTCGCAACATTGTCTGCCTTTACTTTCAATTTGATCCCATCCTTAACTTCCTTAGTTAGCCACGGATGGTGTATCCTTCTCGTAGAGCCTTTCTTTCTCACTGGAATATACCTTTGTTGAGATTTATGAAGTATCTCCTTAAATGTCTGCCACTGCTGATCTACCATCTTACCCTTTAATCTATTTTCCCAATCCACTTTAGCCAACTCTGTCCTCATACCCTTGTAATTGCCTTTGTTTCAGTTTAGGACACTAGTTTCAGACCCAAGTTTCTTACCCTCAAACTGAATTTGAAATTCTGCCATGCTATGATCACTCTTTCCTAGGACATACTTTACTATGAGATCATTAATTAATCCTGTCTCATTACACATTACCAGATCTAAAATAGCCTGCTCCCTGGTTGGCTCCACAACATATTGCTCTAAGAAACAATCCCGAATACACTCTGTGAACTCGTCCTCAAGGCTACCCTTGCCAATTTGATTTGTCCAATCAATATGATTAAAATTGCCCATGATTATTGCAGTGCCTTTCTTACAAGCCCCCATTATTTCTTGATTTATACACTGTCCTACAGTATAGCTACTGTTAGGGGGCTTATATACTACTCCCACCAGTGACTTCTTACCCTTACTCTTATGCTTGTATGCTCTGCCCCTTCCTGATACATTCTGGTTATCGTTACCCCTGTCGCTGCCCTGCACTATTGCCTTCTCCTTTCTCTTTGCCTTCCTAAATACCCCTTCACCTGAACCCTTATCTTCTATTTCCAGCTTAGTTTTTCTCCCTTCTGATTCTACCCTCAGGTGCCCATCCCCTGCCAAGCTAGTTTAAAACCTCCCCAACAGCACTAGCAAAACCTCCCATGAGGGGGGAGAGGGAGGGAGAAGAAAGTGAGGGGGAAGAAAGGGGGAAGAGAGGGGAATGGGAGAGAGGGGAGGGGAAGAGATTGAGGGTAAGGGGAGGGAGAAGAGAGGGAGGGGAAAGGGAGGGGAAAGGGAAAGTGAGGGAGAGGGAGGGGAAGACCGGGAGGTGGGGAGAGGGGGAGGAGGAGAGCGGGAGGGGGAGGACAGGGTGGGCGAGGTGAGCAGGGTGGGGAGGGGGGAGAGGGAGGAGGGAGAGGAAGGGTGCAGAGGGAGTGAGACTGGGGGAGAGGGATGGGGAGAGGGGGAGAGAAGGGAGAGGGAGGGGAGAGGGTGGAGTAAAGGGGTTAGAGGGAGAGGGAGGGGGAGATAGCGGGGGAGAGAGGGAGGGGAGAGAGGGAAGGGAGAGGGAGAGAGGGAGGGGGAGGGAGGGGGGAGAGACGGGGAGAGGGAGAGGGGAGTGAGGGAGGGAGGGGAGAGGGGGAGGGAGGGGGAGATAGCGGGGGAGAGGGAGGGGAAGGGAGGGGGAGAGAGGGGGGAGAGACAGGGGTGAGAGGGAGAGGGAGGGAGGGGGTGAGAGGGAGGGAGGGGGAGAGAGGGAGGGAGGGTGGGAGGGGAGAGAGGGAGTGGAGAGAGAGGGAGGGTGAGGGTAGGTGGGAGGGGAGAGGGGTAGGGAGTGGAGAGAGAGGAAGGGAGGGAGCGGGAGAGAGGGAAGGGGGAATAGGGTGGGAAGGAGGATAAGATGGGAGGTGGGAGAGGGTGGGAGGGGGCAGAGGGTGGTTGGGAGAGGGGGGAGATGGAAGGGAGGGGGAGAGAGGGAAGGGGGAATAGGGTGGGAAGGAGGATAAGGTGGGAGGTGGGAGAGGGTGGGAGGGGGCAGAGGGAGGTTGGGAGAAGGGGGAGAGGAAAGGGAGAGAGGGGAGAGAGGAAGGTTGGGGGGAGGGTGGGGAGAGGGGAGAATGAGGGGAGAGTGGGAGGGAGGGGTGAGAGAGGGTACGTTCGAATGGTACTTCTCTCTCCATGAGTTCATTGCAAGCATTATCCAGTGTCCTTTAAATGGGTTTGACAACGGGCAAAGGCATGTCTCTCAAATGGTTTCATCAACTGTCGTCTCTCACCTCAAATTGTTGTAGTACCAGCTGTGGCTCAGTGGGCAGCACACTCGCCTCTGAGTCAGAAGGCTGTGGGTTCAAGTCCCACTCCAGGGACTTGAGCACATAAAACCTAGGCTGATACTCCAGTGCAGTACTGAGGGAGTGCTACACTGTCGAAGGAGCCGTCTTTCGAATGAGACGTTAAACCGTCTGCTCTCTGAGGTGGATGTAAAAGATCCCACGGCCACTATTTGAAGAAGAGCAGGGGAGACCCTAATGTCCTGACCAACATTTATCCCTCACCATATAGACAGATTTTTGAACGATAAGGGAGTCGAGGGTTATGGGGAGCGGGCAGGGAAGTGCAGTTGAGGCCAAGATCAGATTAGCCATGATCTTATTGAATGGCGGAGCAGGCTCGAGGGGCCGAGTGACCGACTCCTGCTCCTAGTCTTATGTTCTAACCGACACCTAAAACAGATGATCTGATCATTTATTTCATTGCTGGTTATGGGAGCTTGCTGTGCGCAAATTGCCTGCTGCATTTCCGACATTACAACAGTGAGGACCCTTGAAAAGTGATTGGAATGCATGTCTGGATGTCCTGAGGTAATGAAAAGGCGCTATACAAATGCGAGTCTTTTTTTTTACATCACGGAACAGCAGCAGTTTAGGATTGAATTAGGTTCAAGGTGTCAGCGCATGGCAGAATCAGCCAGGCGGACTGGTGACATCCCAATCTCGGGCCAGACCTCCCGCTTTGCGCTCAACCCTCGCTCACTTACCTCTCACACCGGGCAGGAATGCAAGGCAGAGCGCGAGTAAACCGAACGGCTTCATTCCCGATTGCTGGACTGAAGAAAATAGCCACTGGTTCACGTTTAGCACACCAGACACTGAGTCCCGGGGACTCGGAGGGGAAAAACCAAGGAGAGGAGGAAGAGGTGGCGAGAGGCTGTTTAACTTTCAGCTGTTCATTAACTGAAATGCAAACAGGGGGATCAGAAACAAACCTGGGGATGCAGTGACGTTTGAAGGATGCGTTTCCGAGCCAAGGTAAAATTAATGCTTTATCCTTCAACGCTGTACTTCCACCCCCACCCTCCGCCCTCACCCCATAGTTTCTTTGTATTTTTGTCATTAAACCGCTCAACATTAGTGAACCATCATAGCTTGACATCCATCCACCCATTCACGAGGCAAAGGTCCTCACTGCCGAGGCCATTGTTTTGCTCAATTCACCCTGGGTACACAAAACAACTGGACTTACGGGAAACCATGTCACCATTTCCCAACCATTGATTGCACAAGGCACGCCATGGATGCCAATCTTTTTTATTTATATTTATTCTCAGGATCTGGGTGACATAATAAAACTCACTAAGCCCTTGGTTGAGTATAAAACAAGGCTTTAATCAACTGTTTCACAACCATGACATTCCAGTTACATCACTAGTTCCTGGTTACAAAAACCTCCTGGGCAAGCTGGGCCCACGCCCGAGTATTTGTACTCCTTGGACGGCGCCACCAGCTGGCCGCCCAGTGTTATTTCATGAGTCGTTTCTTCATGAATGATAAGCTTCATGACAGTGAGCATCACTGGCAAGGCTGGCATTCATTGCCCACCCTGAGGTGCCCCCCCCCTGCGCGGGTGGTAACTGCGTGGCTTGTTAAGAACATAAGAAATAGGAGCAGGAGTAGGCTTAAGAAAAGACATACTTGCTCTCGAGGCAGTACAAAGAAGGTTCACTCGGTTAATCCCGGGGATGAGGGGGTGGACATATGAGGAGAGGTTGAGTAGATTGGGACTCTACTCATTTGAGTTCTGAAGAATGAGAGGCGATTTTATTGAAACATATAAGATTGTGAAGGGGCTTGATCGGGTGGATGCGGTGAGGATGTTCCCAATGATGGGTGAAACTAGAACTAGGAGGCATAATCTTAGAATAAGGGGCTGCTCTTTCAAAACTGAGATGAGGAGAAACTTCTTCACTCAGAGGGTAGTAGGTCTGTGGAATTTGCTGCCCCAGAAAGCTGTGGAAGCTACATCATTAAATAAATTTAAAACAGAAATAGACAGTTTCCTAGAAGTAAAGGGAATTAGGGGTTACGGGGAGCGGGCAGGAAATTGGACATGAGTCTAGGTTCGGAACGGTCATGGCCCTGTGGGTGGTGGAGCGGGCCCAGGGGCCATATAGCCTGGTCCTGCTCCTAGTTCGTGTGTCTAATTCTGTGTTAGATTTCAGGAGATGGTTCTATTCACAGGGATTAGTGGAGACCTCGGGAACAGGCTGCCAGCTAGGAGTCCTTCAAGAGTAAATTGGGCCTGTTCCTGGCTGGGGTGGAGATCACCTCTTACAGAAGGTAAGTACTGCAGGAAATACAGGGACAGAGTGATCTCCTGGACGAGTTTTGATCGCCTAGATGGGTCGGAGAGGAATTTCCCAGATTTTTTCTCCCAAATTGGCCATTGGGTTTTTTATCTGGTTTTTCGCCTCTCCCGGGAGATCACATGGGTTCGGGTGGGGTGGAGAGTGATAGAAGATTTGAGGTTAGGATCAGATCAGCCAGGATCTTATTGAATGGTGGAGCAGGCTCGAGCGGCCGATTGGCCGACTCCTGCTCCTATTTCTTATGTTCTTATTCGCCCCCTCGCGCCTGCTCCGCCATTCAATAAGATCACGGCTGATCTGATCTTGGCCTCAATGCCACTTTCCCGCTCGTTCCCCATAACCCTTGACTCCCCTGTAGCTCAAATATCTGTCTACGCCTTAAATATATTCAATGGACCAGCCACATAAATGTGTCAACAACAGCAGGTCAGAGGCTGGGTATTCTGCGGCGAGTGTCTCACCTCCTGACTCCCCAAAGTCTTTCCACCATCTACAAGGCACAAGCAAGGAGTGTGATGGAATACTCTCCACTTGCCTGGATGAGTGCAGCTCCAACACTCAAGAAGCTCGACACCATCCAGGACAAAGCAGCCCGTTTGATTGGCACCCCATCCACCACCTCAAACATTCACTCCCTCCACCACCGGCATACAGTGGCTGCAGTGTGTACCTGCTTCACGACGACATGCAAGCCTTGATCCTGACCAACGGTTCCACCACAGACCCAATTCACGTACGGACCAGGTCAAGCAAGGCAGTGTCATCGCACCAACGCTCTTCTCAATCTTCCTTGCTGCAATGCTCCATCTCACCCTCAGTAATCTCCCCGCTGGAGAGGAGCTAATTTACAGAACAAATAGGAAACTGTTCAACCTCCGTCGCCTCCAGTCCAGATCCAAGGTCGTCCCATCCTCTGTCGTTGAATTACAGTATGCAGACGACGCTTGTGTCTGCGCTCACTTGGAGGTTGAACTTCAAACCATCATCAACACCTTCACCGAAGCATACGAGAGCATGGGCCATACACAAAACATCCTTAAGACAAAGGTCCTCTACCAACCTGCCCACACCACACAGTACTGCCCCCTGATTATCAAAATCCACGACATGGCCTTGGACAACATGGACCACTTTCCATACCTCGGGAGCCTACTGTCAACAAGGGCAGGCGTCGATGACGAATTCCAACACCGCCTTCAGTGTGCCAGTGCAGCCTTCGGTCACCTGAGGAAGAGAGTGTTTGAAGACCAGGACCTCAAACCCGGCACCAAGCTCATAGTCTACAGAGCAGTAGTGATACCCGCCCTGCTGTGTGCCTCAAGAGACATGGACCATGTACAGCAGGCACCTGAAAGCACTGGAGAGGTACCACCAACGCTGCCTCCGCAAGATCCTGCAAAGCCATTGGCGGGATAGGCGCACCAACGTCAGTGTTCTCGCTCAGACCAACATCCCCAGCATCGAAGCTTTGACCACACTCGATCAGCTCCGATGGACGAGTCACATCGTCTGCATGCCCGATACGAGAAGATGCACTGCAGCAACTCACCAAGGCTTCTTTAGCAGCACCTCCCAAACCCGCGACCTCTTCCACCCAGAAGGACAAGGGCAGCAGGTGCATGGGAACACCACCCCCTCCAAGTCACACACCATCCTGACTTAGATGTATATCGCTGATCCTTCATCGACGCTGGGTCAAAATCCTGGAACTCCCTCCCTAACAGCACTGTGGGAGTACCTTCACCACACTGACTGCAGCGGTTCAAGAAGGTGGCTCACCACCACCTTCTCGAGGGCAATTAGGGATGGGCAATAAATGCTGGCCTTGCCAGCGATGCCCACATCCCAGGAACGAATTTTTAAAAATGACTCCGCCTCCACAGCTCTCCGGGGTAGAGAATTCCAAAGATTCACGATCCTCTGAGAGAAGAAATTCCTCCTCATCTCCATCTTAAATTGGTGCCCCCTTATTCTGAAACTATGCCCCCTAGTTCTAGATACCCCCACTAGGGGAAACATCCTCTCAGCATCTACCCTGGTCAATCCCCTTCTGAATCTTATATGTTTCAATAAGATCCCCTCTCATTCTTCTAAACTCCAATGAGTATAGGCCCAACCTGCTCAACTTTTCTTCATACGTCAACCCCTTCATCCCAGGAATCAACCTAGTGAACCTTCTCTGAACAGCCTCCAATGCAAGTATATCCTTCCTTAAATCAGGAGACCAAAACTGTACGCAGTACTCCAGGTGTGGCCTCACCAATGCCCTGTACAGTTGTAACAGGACTTCCCGATTTTTATACTCCATCCCCCTTGCAATAAAGGCTAATTACTTGCTGTACCTGCATGCTAACTTTGCGTGTTTCGGCCACTTCAGAGGACAGTTAAGAGTTAACCACATTGATGTGGGACTGGAGTCACATATAGGCCCAGACCGGGTAAGAACAGCGGGCCTAATCTCCCTATCACAACCTCTCCCCATATCACAAAACCTCCCTCTATTACAACCTCTTCCTCGATCACAAATTCTCCATTACAACCTCTTTATTACAACCTCTCTCTCAATCACAGCCTCTCCCCCCCATATAACCTTTTTTTTCAATTCGTTCCTGGGATTATTGCCCATCCCTAATTGCCCTTGAGAAGGTGTTGGTGAGCCACCTTCTTGAACAGCTGCAGTCCCGTGTGGTGAAGGTACTCCCACAGTGCTGTTGGATAGGGAGTTCCAGGATATGCTTCTAAGTCAGGATGGTGTGTGACTTAGAGGGGAACTTGGAGGTGGTGGTGTGCCCATGCGCCTGCTGCCCTTGTCCTTCTAGGTGGTAGAGGTCGCAGGTTTGGGAGGTGCTGTCGAAGAAGCCTTGGTGAGTTGCTGCAGTGCAGTTTGTAGATGGTACACACTGCAGCCACGGTACGCCGGTGGTGGAGGGAGTGAATGCTTAAGGTGGTGGATGGGGTGCCAATCAAGCATGCTGCTTTGTCCTGGATGGTGTCGAGCTTCTTGAATGTTGTTGGAGCTGCACTCATCTAGGCAAGTGGAGAGTATTCCATCACACTCCTTACTTGTGCCTTGTAGATGGTGGAAAGGCTTTGGGGAGTCAAGAGGTGAGACACTCGCCACAGAATACCCAGCCTCTGACCTGCTCTTGTTGCCACAGTATTTATGTGGCTGGTCCAGGTAAATTTCTGGTTAATAGTGACCCCCAGGATGTTGATGGTGGGGGATTCGGCGATGGTAATGCCGTTGAATATTAGGGGGCGGTGGTTAGACTCTCGTTTGTTGGAGATAGTCATTGCCTGGCACTTGTGTGGCATGAATGTTATTTGCCACTTATCAGCCCAAAGCTGAATGCTGACCAGGTCTTGCTGCATGCGGGCATAGACTGCTTCATTATCTGAGGAGTTGCGAATGGAACTGAACACTCTGCAATCATCAGTGAACATCCCCACTTCTGACCTTATGATGGAGGGAAGGTCATTGATGAAGCAGCTGAAGATGGTTGGGCCTAGGACACTGTCCTGAGGAACTCCTACAGCGATGTCCTGGGGCTGAGATGATTGACCTCCAACAACCACAACCATCTTCCTTTGTGCTAGGTATGACTCCAGCCAGTGGAGAATTTTCCCCTTGATTCCCATTGACTTCAATTTTACTCGGGCTCCGTGATGCCACACTCGGTCAAATGCTGCCTTGATATCAAAGGCAGTCACTCTCACCTCACCTCTGAAATTCAGCTCTTTTGTCTATGTTTGGACCAAGGCTGTAATGAGGTCAGGAGCCAAGTGGTGCTGGCGGAACCCAAACTGGGCATAAGTGAGCAGGTTATTGATAAGTGCCGCTTGATAGCACTGTCAATGACCCCCTCCATCACTTTGCTGATGATTGAGAGTAGACTGATGGTGCGGTAATTGGCCGGGTTGGATTTGTCCTGTTTTTTGTGGACAGGACATGCCTGGGCAGTTTTCCACATTGTCGGATAGATGCCAGTGCTGTAGCTGTACTGGAACAGCTTGGCTAGAGGTGCAGCTAGTTCTGGAGCACAAGCCTTCAGCACGACAGCCGGGATGTTGGCGGGGCCCATAGCCTTTGCTGTATCCAGTGCGCTCAGCCATTTCTTGATATCATGTGGTATCTATAAAATGACTTGAGTACTTGAATAAATATGAGCTGGTCAGAGAGAGCCAGCATTGTTAAGGGTAAGTCTTGTCCGACTAACCTAGTTGAATTTTAGAGGTCACTAGTAAGGTAGATAAGGGAGTGTCTATATGGACTAAAAGGCATTCGATAAAGTTCCACACAAGAGACCATTAGCAAAACTGAGAGCACATGGAACTGCAGGCAGCCTCTTGACTTGGGTTGGGAATTGTTTGGGAGGTAAGAGATAGAGAGTGGGGATAAAGGGTAGGTAACTTGGATTGACGGGATGTGGCAAGTGCTCTTCCCTGGGGATGTGTTCTGGGGCCTAAACTTTTCCCCGTGTTTAATAATGACTTGGATGAAGGATTGGAGAGTTGCATATCCAAGTTTGCAGATGACACCAAGTTAGGAGGGACAGTAAGTAGCGCAGGTGGAGGCAGCAAATTGCTGGGGACACAGACAGATTAATTGAGTGGGCAAAGCTGTGTCAAATGGAGTTCAGCGTGGGCAAGTGTGAGGTCCTCCACTCTGGACCCAAGAAAGATAAATCAGAGTAGTTTCTAAATGGTGAGAATACAGGAGAGGAGCAAAGAGATTAGGGAATCCAAGTACAGCAGCGCCTATATTTCCTAAGGAGGCTGAAGGGATGTAACCTGTCACCCCTGATCCTCTCTAACTTTTACCGCTGCACAATAGAGAGCATCCTGACGAACTGTATCACAGTATGGTATGGCAGCTGTAGCTACTATGACCGGAAAGCCCTGCAGCGGGTAGTCAAAACTGCCCAACGCATTACCGGCACCCGGCTACCGACCATAGAGCACATATACCAGAAACGCTGTTTACGGAGGTCACGGTCCATCATCAAAGACCCTACCCACCCCAGCCACAGTCTGTTCGCCCTTCTGCCATCTGGGAGACGCTACAGATGCATTCGCACCCGTACGACCAGATTTAGGAACAGCTTCTTTCCCAGGGCTGTCATCCTACTGAACTCCACAAATAAACTCTAAAGCCTGCACATCTGCCAATGCACTTTATTATGGTTATGTTTATGTAATGTATTGTATGTTGAATGTTTAAATGTCTTAATCTAAATGTACACTCTCGGGAGCCGCAAGCCTACATTTCGTTGTACTGCACTTGTGCACTAACAATGACAATAAAAGTTGATTTGATTTGATTTGATAAAAGCTCGAGGGCTGGTACAAAAAGTAATCAAAAAGGCTAATGGGATGTTAGCCTTTACCTCAAGGGGGCTGGAATACAAAGGGGAGAATTGATGCTTCAGTTGTAAGAGCCTTGGTCAGACCCCCATCTGGAGCACTGCGTTCAGTTCTGAGCACCTCACGTCAGGAAGGAGATATTGGCCTTGGACGGGGTGCAGCGCAGGTTCACCAGAATAAAACCAGGACTCAGAGGGTTAAATTATGAGGACAGGTTGCATAGACCAGGCTAGCCTGGGCTCTAAGCTCTGGAATTCCCTGCCTAAATCTCTCCGCCTCTCTCCCCTCCTTTAAGACGCTCCTTGAAATCTACCTCTTTGACCAAGCTTTTGGTCACCTGCCCTAATTTCTCCTTAAGTGGCTCGGTGCCGAATGTTGTGTCTTATAATACTCCTGTGAAGCGCCTTGGGACGTTTTACTACTTTACAGGTGCTATATAAATACAAGTTGTTGTTGTACCCTCAAGTATTTAAGATTGAGGGGTGATCTGATTGAGGTGTTTAAAATGTTAAAAGGATTTGATAGGGTGGCTACAGAGAAACTATTTCCCCTGGTGGGGTAACCAAGAACAAGGGGACATGGAATCATGGAATGATACAGCACAGGAGGCCATTTGGCCCATCGTGCCTGTGCCAGCTCCATGAAAGAGCTCTCCAATTAGTCCCGCTCCCCTGCTCCTTTCCCCATAGCCCATAATCTTTAAAATCAGAGCGAGGTCATTCAGGAGTGAAATCAGGAAACACTTTTTCCACACAAAGGGTTGTAGAAATCTGGAACTCTCTCACTTAAAAGGCTGTGGATGCTGGGACAAGTAGAGCTTGCAAGACTGTGATAGATATTTTTGTTAGGTAAGGATATCAAGGGATATGGAACCCAGGCGGGTAAATGGAGTTGAGGTACAGATCAGCTGTGATCTAATGGAGCAGGCTCAAGGGGCTGAATGGCCTCCCCCTGTCCCTAATGTTCCTATCACAACTCTTACTCCTCCTGTCCCTAATGTTCCTATCACAACTCTTACTCCTCCCTCCATCCCCTCCCAGTTGTCTCATCTCCTACTCTAACGCATTCTTTACAAGACCACAAATTCCTCACTCCCCTTAAGACTTCCATTTCACCGACTGCCCCACCAACCGCTGGCCGATGTTACGGCAGCAGATCCGAAGATCCCCACGGAAATTCTGGGCTTACCGCTTGGTCCACCTGATGTGCTCCGCCTGTTTTCAACCTTGGTGGCGTCGTGCGCATGGGAGCCTTACCTTTTCATCTTGGTGTCTCAATAATCAGGGAGATATCTTTGTGTGCATCAGCATCTCTCAGTCACCCCTCTTGTTACCGTGGTTTGTGCATTTATAGCCGGAGGCATTCTGAGAGCAGACATTCGGGTGCGACTCTCTCCTCGTGTGATGTTGTGAATGGGGACTGCCTCACACAGCCCACTGTGATAAAAATAATAACTTCTGGGAAGTTATGTCATCACTTCCTGTGAACTATGAACTGTGTACATACCTCACTTCCTGTCATATGTCACTTCCTGTTGGACTGGTATAAATACTGGTCTGTTCAGTATTGTAAGAGGCTTCTACCAGAGGCATGGTAAAGACCTCTCTTGTATATAGTGTGTTTATAAGTTACTTAAAGCTTACTTTAAAGTTACTTGATGGTAAGTCTCCTTTTTCTTACATCACCCACCATCCTCATTCCTGACGACTTCACATCAAGCGTGGGGTCGAAACAAATGGGGTGTTTCCACGCTGCCAGAGGGAAGGTCACGCTCACCAGAGCCCAGGGTCGGCAAAGTATCTCTGTAACCTCCGCCAGCCCCACAACCCTCCGAGATCTCTGCGGTCCTCCAATTCTGGCCTCTTGCGCTTCCCCGATTTTAATCGCTCCACCATTGGCACTCGTGCCTTCAGCTGCCTAGGCCCTAAGCTCTGGAATAACCTCCCTAAACCTCTCCGCTTCTCCACTTCACTCTCTGCTTTGAAGACGTTCCTTAAAACCTACCTCTTTGACAAACCTTTTGGTCACCTGACCTAATATCTCATGATGTGGTTCAGAGTCAATTAATGTCTGATAACGCTCCTGTCAAGCACCATGAGATGTTTTACTATGAATAAGTTGTTTTTGAATATATAATGCCGCCGGACGGGCGACGCGGGGGCCTCCGTCGCCGGACGGGCGACGCGGGGGCCTCCGTCGCCGGACGGGAGACGCGGGGGCCTCCGTCGCCGGACGGGAGACGCGGGGGCCTCCGTCGCCGGACGGGAGACGCGGGGGCCTCCGTCGCCGGACGGGAGACGCGGGGGCCTCCGTCGCCGGACGGGAGACGCGGGGGCCTCCGTCGCCGGACGGGAGACGCGGGGGCCTCCGTCGCCGGACGGGAGACGCGGGGGCCTCCGTCGCCGGACGGGAGACGCGGGGGCCTCCGTCGCCGGACGGGAGACGCGGGGGCCTCCGTCGCCGGACGGGAGACGCGGGGGCCTCCGTCGCCGGACGGGAGACGCGGGGGCCTCCGTCGCCGGACGGGAGACGCGGGGGCCTCCGTCGCCGGACGGGAGACGCGGGGGCCTCCGTCGCCGGACGGGAGACGCGGGGGCCTCCGTCGCCGGACGGGAGACGCGGGGGCCTCCGTCGCCGGACGGGAGACGCGGGGGCCTCCGTCGCCGGACGGGAGACGCGGGGGCCTCCGTCTCCGGACGGGAGACGCGGGGGCCTCCGTCTCCGGACGGGAGACGCGGGGGCCTCCGTCTCCGGACGGGAGACGCGGGGGCCTCCGTCTCCTGACGGGAGACGCGGGGGCCTCCGTCTCCTGACGGGAGACGCGGGGGCCTCCGTCTCCTGACGGGAGACGCGGGGGCCTCCGTCTCCTGACGGGAGACGCGGGGGCCTCCGTCTCCTGACGGGAGACGCGGGGGCCTCCGTCTCCTGACGGGAGACGCGGGGGCCTCCGTCTCCTGACGGGAGACGCGGGGGCCTCCGTCTCCTGACGGGAGACGCGGGGGCCTCCGTCTCCTGACGGGAGACGCGGGGGCCTCCGTCTCCTGACGGGAGACGCGGGGGCCTCCGTCTCCTGACGGGAGACGCGGGGGCCTCCGTCTCCTGACGGGAGACGCGGGGGCCTCCGTCTCCTGACGGGAGACGCGGGGGCCTCTGTCTCCTGATGGAGATATGGGGACCTCTGCCTGCTGGTATAGACCAGTAGCCAGGAGCACCCACCACACCCCGACTGCCTCTATACTGCCTGGGATTATTGATGGTCTGTGACATGAGGAAACATTATTTTACACAGCAAGTTGTTGTGATCTGGAATGCACTGCCTGGACGGGCAGTGGAAGCAGATTCACTAATAACTTTCAAACAAGAATCGGAAGGGAAAATAATACAGGGCAATTGGGAAAGAGCAGGGTGAATGGAATTAATTGGATAGCTCCGCCAAAGAGCAAGCACAGGCACGATGGACTGAATGGCCTCCTTCTGTGCTGTATCATTCGATGATTTGTCTTTGGCCTTCCCCTCTTCCCCCCCCCACCCGATCTGTTGGTGGAGTCCAGGGGGCAGGTCATAGCAGCAAGTTTCAGTGGGTGTCCGAGCACTGGGGAAATAGCTTCATTATCCCACCTACACGGGGCCTGGGTGTAACACAGGGCGCAGATCCCCCATTGCATCGCGTAGGGTTGAATCCCCATCAACATCCTGCAGGTCACCACTGACCAGAAACTTAACTGGACCAGTCACATAAATACTGTGGCCATAAGAGCAGATCAGAGGCTAGGTATTCTGCGGCGAGTGTCTCGCTACCTGACTCCTCAAAGACTTTCCACCATCTACAAGTCAGGAGTGTGATGGAATACTCTCCACTTGCCTGGATGAGTGCAGCTCCAACAACACTCAAGAAGCTCGACACCATCCAGGACAAAGCAGCCCGCTTGATTGGCACCCCATCCACCACCTTAAACATTCACTCCCTCCACCACCAGCGCACCGTGGCTGCAGTGTTTACCATCTACTGCAGCAACTTGCCAAGGCTTCTTCGGCAGCACCTTCCAAACCCACGACCTCTACCACCTAGAAGGACAAGGGCAGCAGGCACATTGGGACACCACCACCTCCAAGTTCCCTCCAAGTCACACACCATCCCGACTTGGAAAGAAATCACTGTGCCTTCACTGTCAAAATCCTGGAACTCCCTCCCTAACAACACTGTGGGAGAACCTTCACCAAACGGACTGCAGCGGTTCAAGAAGGCGGCTCACCACCACCATCTCAAGGGCAATTAGGGATGGGCAAAAAATGCCGGCCTTGCCAGCGACGACCACACCCCGTGATGGAATTTTTAAAAGGATGCAACGGCAGAGGGAACGGTGACCTGACCATAACCAGTCTCTGCTCCTCTGACCTCTGGCCTGTGCCCGGGGAAGCACCAATTCTCCCGTTTCCTCAATGGTCCATGGGGTTTTCCCTCCACTGCCCGATCCCGACGTCCCTTCTCTTTGCGAGTCGCTCACTCTGTGTGTGTGTGTGTGTGTGTGTGTGTGTGTGTGTGGAAAAACTCACCCGCATCAGTCTAAATTTCAGCACGTCTCGTTTTTTTTTTGGACTGAAGCGGTTCATCGGATTCCCCTTTTCCCGTAACATTACCTCATCTCTCGGACTGAGCACTCCCTCCTCCCGAGTCAGAAGGTGGTGCGTTCGGGGCTCCGCTCCCTGGCCAGCGGAGACGGGAACATGGGTCTCTAAATACTGGGTTGACATCCAGCGGGATTGTTTGCATCTGGACAGAGTAGTGTTCCCGCCTCCGAGCCAGATGGGTTGGGGTCCCCGACTCCAGACAGCCCCTGGTGAACGGAGACCACAGCGGCAGATCCGAATGCTGAAAAGTTAGCAGTGGAGGTCCAAAGAGACTTAGTCCAAAGTACATAGATCAGGAAAATGTCATGGACAGGCCCAGAAAATCATCAAAAGGTCTAATGGAATGCTGGGCTTTATATCTGGAGGACTAGAACACAAGAGTTAGGAGTTATGCTGCAGCTATACAAAACCCTGGTTAGACCACAGCTGGAGTACAGGGAGCAGTTCTGGGCCACCACACCTTATATGCGGGTCTTGGAGGAAGTGCAGCGTAGATTTACCAGAATGATACCTGGACTCCAAGGGTTAAATGGTGAGAGATTACACAAACTAGGGTCGTATTCCCTGGAATTTAGAAGGTTAAGGGGTGTTGGATTGCAAAAATAGGCCTGTGAACCAAAGCCTGAATCCTCTAGTCTTTAAATACATGAACCAAAGATGTGCGGGTTAGGTTGATTGGCCATGATAAAAATTGACCCTTAATCCCGGGGATGAGGGGGTGGTCATATGAGGAGAGGTTGAGTAGATTGGGACTCTACTCATTGGAGTTCAGAAGAATGAGAGGCGGTCTTATTGAAACATATAAGATTGTGAAGGGGCTTGATCGGGTGGATGCGGTGAGGATGTTCCCAATGATGGGTGAAACTAGAACTAGGGGGCATAATCTTAAAATAAGGGGCTGCTCTTTCAAAATTGAGATGAGGAGAAACTTCTTCACTCAGAGGGTGGTAGGTTTGTGGAATTTGCTGCCCCAGAAAGCTGTGGAAGCTACATCATTAAATAAATTTAAAGCAGAAATAGATAGTTTCCTAGAAGTAAAGGGAATTAAGGGTTACGGGGAGCGGGCAGGAAATTGGACATGAGTCTAGGTTCGGAATGGTCATGGCCCTGTGGGTAGTGGAGTGGGCCCAGGGGCCGTGTAGCCTGGTTCTGCTCCTACTGTGTTCTAATTCTGTGTTAGATTTCAGGAGATGGTTTTATTCCTGTTCCTGGCTGGGGTGGAGATCGCCTTTACAGAAGGTAAGTACTGTAGAAAATATAGGGACAGAGTGATCTCCTGGAAGAATTTCGATCGCCTAGATGGGTCGGAGAGGAATTTCCCAGATTTTTTTTCTCCCAAATTGGCCATTGGGTCTTTATCTGGTTTTTCGCCTCTCCCGGGAGATCACATGGGTTCGGGTGGATGCACAGTGATAGAAGATTTGAGGTTAGGATCAGATCAGCCATGATCTTATTGAATGGTGGAGCAGGCTCGAGGGGCCGATTGGCCTACTCCTGCTCCTATTTCTTATGTTCTTATGTTAGGGGGGATTAAATACGTGGGGTTACGGGGATAGGGCTTGGGTGGGATGGCTGTCGGTGTAGGGACCGGGTGCTAGGGTTTGGATGATCAGCCATGATCTCGTTGAATGGCGGAGCAGGCTCGAAGGGCCGAATGGCCTACTCCTGCTCCTATCTTCTATGTTTCTATGTAGGGAGGGCTGTAGTATTAGAAATCATATTTAAAGGATGATTAGCTTCACGTATTAGGAAATATATATATTAAAAACGTACATGTAGCATTTAGGTAGCTGCAAAGCACGATGGGATACTTGACCATCATATTAACCCTTTTTAACTAAGTACTGTAAAAATAGCGGACCACAGCATATTTACTAGACTCTTGGTCTCCATCTTTACTGATTCCAAAATGTTATCAGTGTTACAGAAGCAGTGCTTAATGTAGCTGGCTTTCTGAGAGATAAGGGAACTGAACTTCATAAGGAGTCGGCCATTTCTATCTTTGCCTCAAACACTTCATCTCCCTTTGTAATGTCTGCTCGCAGCCAAAAGCTGACATTGTTTATTATAATACGCTTTTCTCAAGAACTAAACGACCTTGCTCACAGAAGCCAGCTGTCTAAGAACTAGGTGTTATGCTTAATGTCAAAGAACACTTCAGGGCGGCTCCCGACATTGAGTGACTAATCACCCAACCAATAAGCGAATAACTGCAGTGACGTTGTCTGTATGTGTACGCCCACTTTTGTAACCGGTGGGCGTCGCTTATTTAAAGGTATATAAAATGCTTGTATGCTGTATTTCTTTAGCGAGCCAGGTGCGAGTCTGAGGAGGCTCCCTCCTCTCCCTTGTGCACAAGGCCTTCCGGCCGTTTTCTGATCAATTTGAACTTTGTCAGCAGTTCCGTCTCGCCGTCTGGTTTTGCTCCACAATTCGAATCTAACAGGGGTGATTTGATCGAAGTTTTCGAGATATTGAGGGGAACAGATAGGGTAGATGGAGAGAAACTATTTCCGCTGGTTGGAGAGTCTGGGACTAGGGGGCAGAGTCTAAAGATTAGAGCCAGGAGTGAAGTTAGGAAACACTTCTACAAAGGGTGGTAGATAAACATAGAAACAAGGAGCAGGAGTAGGCCATTCGGCCCTGCTCCGCCATTCAACGAGATCATGGCTGATCATCCAAACCCTAGCACCCGGTCCCTACACCGACAGCCATCCCACCCAAGCCCTATCCCCGTAACCCCAAGTATTTAATCCCCCCTAACACTAAGGGCCAATTTTTTTATCATGGCCAATCAACCTAACCCGCACATCTTTGGACTGTGGGAGGAAACCGGAGCACCCGGAGGAAACCCACGCAAACACGGGGAGAATGTGCAAACTCCACACAGACAGTCACCCGAGGCCGGATTTGAACCCGGGTCCCTGGCGCTGTGAGGCAACAGTGCTAACCACTATGCCACCGTGCTGCCACTCTTCCGCAAACCACAATTGATGCTAGATCGGTTGTTAATGTTAAATCTGAGATTGATAGATTTTTGTTAACCAAAGGTATTAAGGGATATGGGCCAAAGGCGGGTGTATGG
The DNA here is from genome assembly GCF_052327205.1 of Somniosus microcephalus. Lineage (NCBI taxonomy): Eukaryota > Metazoa > Chordata > Chondrichthyes > Squaliformes > Somniosidae > Somniosus > Somniosus microcephalus. The sequence continues at coordinate 163,673,651 of NW_028225179.1, read as the reverse complement.
AGTGAATGGCAGAACAGGCTCGAGGGGCTCAATGGCCTCCTCCTGTTCCGGTGTTCCTATGAGCCTAACATCAGTGGTAGGGAAATTATTGGAAAAAATTCTGAGGGACAGAATTAGTCTCCACTTGGAAAGGCAAGGATTAATCAAGGATAGCCAGCATGGCTTTGTCAGGGGGAGATCATGTCTGACCAATTTGATTTAATTTTTCAAGGGGGTGACTAGGTGTGTGGATGAGGGTAGTGCAGTTGATGTAGTCTACATGGACTTCAGTATGGCTTTTGACAAAGTCCCGCATGGGAGACTGGTCAAGAAGGTAGAGCCCATGGGATCCAGGGCAATTTGGCACATTGGATCCAAAATTGGCTTAGTGGCAGGAGGCAGAGGGTGATGGTCGAAGGTTGTTTTTGTGACTGGAAGCCTGTGTCCAGTGGTGTGCCGCAGGGATCGGTGCTGGGTCCTTTGCTGTTTGTAGTGTACATTAATGATTTAGATATGAATGTAGGAGGTATGATCAGTAAGTTCGCAGATGACATGAAAATTGGTGGGGTGGTAAATAACGAGGAGGGAAGCCTCAGGCTACAGGACGATATAGATGGGATGGTTAGATGGGCAGAACAGTTGCAAATGGAATTTAACCCTGAAATGTGTGAGGTGATGCATTTTGGGAGGACTAACAAGGCAAGGGAATACACAATGAATGGTAGGACCCTAGGAAGGACAGAGAGACCTTGGTGTGCATGTACATAGATCCCTGAAGGCAGCAGGACAGGTAGATAAGGTGGTTAAAAAGGCATATGGGATACTTGCCTTCATTAGCCGAGGCATAAGAGCAGGGAGGTTATGATGGAGCTGTACAAAGCGCTAGTTAGGCCACAGCTGGAATACTGTGTGCAGTTCTGGTCGCCACACTATAGGAGGGATGTGATTGCATTAGAGAGGGTGCAGAGGAGATTCACCAGGATGTTACCTGGGCTGGAGCGCTTCAGCTATGAAGAGAGGCTGGACAGGCCGGGGTTGTTTTCCTTAAAGCAGAGAAGGCTGAGGGGGGGACCTGATTGAGGTGTACAAAATTATGAGGGGCATAGATAGGGTAGATAGAAAGGAACTTTACCCCTTAGTAGAGGGGTCAATAACCAGGGGGCCTAGCTTCAAGGTAAGGGGCAGGAGGTTTAGAGGGGGTTTGAGGAAAAACATTTTCACCCAGAGGGTGGTTGGAATCTGGAACTCACTGCCTGAAAGGGTGGTAGAGGCAGGAACCCTAACATTCAAGAAGCATTTAGATGAGCACTTGAAACGCCATAGCATAAAAGGCTACGGACCAAGTGCTGGAAAATGGGATTAGAATAGGCAGGGCTTGATGGCCGGCGTGGACACGATGGGCCGAAGGGCCTCTTTCTGTGTTGTATAACTCTATGAATACCGGCATCCAGCGGGAGGAGGAGGGGGTACTTGCGTCTGACGAATGTGGGTGTACCCCGCTGAATGTAGAGGGCAGGTGGGGGGCGTTTTAGCCTTAGTTAGGGCCCACCTTGAAGATAATCAGAAGATGAAAATCACAAGGAAGGCAACGGGAAAGACCCTCGGCTACTCTTCCCGAATAAGCAGCTCGCAAATCGCGTGTGCGCGAAAGGCTTTGGAGTCAGGGCCTGCCCAAGGGGCGGACGATCTGAAAGGCCCGCCCTGAAATCAAACCCCTCGGGGGGGGGGGGGGGGGGGGGCCCCGACGACGATTCCCTCCGACACTTCACAGCGCGCGCCAAAAATTTCAAAAACACGATTTTTACTTGTGTCTTTTTAAAATCACAAATTATTATTATTATTTTTTTTTTTTGAAAGAATAAAAATATAGATTACACAAAGAGGCGGTTCCCAGCACGCAAGACATCCAAAAAAAAAAATTGGGCGATGGCGAGGAGGAGGCAGGAGAGTCGGTAAAAACTGACCGCAGGATGCGGTCAAGGCTGAAGGAGGAGAAACGTGGCGAGAGTTCAGCGAGAGGTCCGTTAACTGGATGGAGCTTCAAGCTGCTCCTTTCGACTGGTGCTGGGGGTGGGAGAATCTCCTGGTGTTAGTTTGGTGGCTCTATTGTCAAGTTCTCTAAAAACGGTGCTTGATTTTGAGAAGGGGGATCGGGCTGGGGTGGGAGGGAGGGAGGGAAGGGGGGGAGAACGACCAACTTCTAAGGCACCACCAGGCTGATCTCGGCCGGCTTGTTCTCCAGGTTACGGGTGGTGGTCTTGCCGTGCTGGTCGCGCAAGTGGACCCTCAGGGTGCTGTAGTGGGTGAAGCGCATGTCGCAGTAGTTGCAGCAGTGGGGCGAGTCGCCGTTGTGCACGTTCATGTGGTCCTTGAGCGAGCGCTTCTGGGTGAAGGTGCGGCCACAGATGGCGCAGCAGTAGGGCTTGAAGCCCGTGTGGACGTTGATGTGCTGGGCCAGGCGGGCGTTCTTCTTGAAGACCTTGCCGCACAGCAGGCACATGTAGAGCTTGTGGACCACCATGTGGGCGGCCAGGTGCTCGCGGTGCTGGAAGAGGTCCCCGCACTCGGAGCAGAGGGTGGGAGACCCGGCCTCCCCCTCCTTGCTGGGCCGGCCCAGGCCGGCCAGGGGCGGGGGCTGCTGCTGCTGTGGCGGCTGCTCCTCGCCCGGCCGGTAGAAGCTGCCCGAGAAGCCGCTGCTCCGGCACTCCTCGCTGGCCGAGCTCTCGTAGTCCTCCTCCTGGAAGTCCTCGGAGATCATCACCTCCGACATGTCGTAGGGGGCGCCGTTGTCGGAGTAGCCGCCGGCCGCGGCCTCCGCCCCCCCGCCGCCGCTGCCCCCCACGGTGGAGTGGATGCGGGGGTCGGGCTCCAGCCCGTTGGCGACCTCGGCGGCGCCCCCCTTGCCCGGCCGGGTGGGGCGGGCGCCCCCCATGCAGTCGGCCAGCGACTCCACCTTGCGGATGCAGATGTCCTCAGCCGGGCCAAAGTCCGGCCGCGGCTCCGCCTCCAGCTTGACTGCGTCATCCGGCGGTGTCCGGCCGCCGAGGCCCTTCTCCGCCTCCTCCCCCCAGACCGCCATTTTCTCGCCCTCCGGCGCCCGCTCGGAGGAGGTGGCGATCTGCGGCGTGCCGGGCCGCCCCTCGCCCGGCTCCTGCGCTGGCAGCACGGGTGGCCCGATGCGTGGCGAGAGCGACTGCCGGCACTTCTCCACCACGTGCTCCATCTGCAAGCAGCTGGCCGCTGTCAGGTAGTCCAGAATGTCGTTGAAGGGGAACTCCAGCGCCCCGGTGTAGCAGGAGAGAAGCAGCCGCCGCACGATCTGGGCCCCCGTCATGGGGAAGACGTGCACCTCTTGCGAGGGGTTCATGTGGAACTGGTCACGCAGGAAGGGGGAGCAGGCGGCCAGCACCACCCGGTGCCCCGTAAACCGCAGCCGGTCCGCCACGATGGTCACGTCGCAGAACCGCTCCTCTAGGCGCAGCTGGTTCATCCTCTTCAGCACGCTGACCTCATGGTTGGGGAATTGGAATCGCACCACATCATCAGACGCCATGACTGGCCGGTGTCTACTGAATAACAGAAAGGGAAATCAGTCAGGGCCCCGCACTTAAAAAAAAAGACCTGCATTTCGACAGCGCCTTTCACGACCACCGGACGTCCCAAAGCGCTTTACAGCCGATGAAGTACATAAGAAATAGGAGCAGGAATAGGCCACTCGGCCCCTCGATCCTGCTCCGCCATTCAATAAGATCATGGCTGCTCTTGGGCTCAAAGCCACTTCCCCGCCCGCTCCCCATAACCCTTCACTCCCTTATCTTGCAAAAATCTGTCTATCTCCACCTTAAATGTATTTAATGACCCAGCCTCCACAGCTCTCTGCGGCAGAGAATTCCACAGATTTACGACCCTCGGAGAGAAGAAATTCCTCCTCATCTCAGTTCTAAAAGGGCGACCCTTTATTCTGAAACTATGCCCCCGAGTTCTAGATTTCCCCACAAGGGGAAACATCCTCTCTGCATCTACCTTGTCGAGCCTCCTCAGTATCTTATATGTTTCAATAAGATCACCTCTCATTCTTCTAAACTCCGATGAGTATAGGCCCAACCTGCTCAACCTTTCCTCATAAGCCAACCCCCTCATCTCTGGAATTAACCTAGTGAATCGTCTCTGAACTGCCTCCAATGTAAGTATATCCTTCCTTAAATAAGGAGACCAAAACTGTACGCAGTACTCCAGGTGTGGTCTCACCAATACCCTGTACAGTTGTAACAGGACTTCCCTGCTTTTATACTCCAACCCCCTTGAAATAAAGGCCAACATTCCATTTGCCTTTTTGAATACTTGCTGTACCTGCATGCTAACTTTTTGTGTTTCGTGCACAAGGACCCCCAGGTCCCTCTGAACTGCAGCATTTTGTAATCCCTCTCCATTTAAATAATAATTTGCTTTTTTATTTTTCCTGCCAAAGTGGATAACCTCGCACTTTCCCACGTTATATTTCATCTGCCAAATGTTTGCCCACTCACTCAGCCTGTCTATATCACTTTGCAGATTCTTGGGAGTCCTCTGCACAACTTGCTTTCCCACCCATCTTTGTATCATCCGCAAACTCGGCTACATTACACTCGGTCCCTTCATCCAAGTCATTAATGTAGATTGTAAATAGCTGAGGCCCCAGCACCGATCCCTGTGGCACCCCACTAGTTACCGTTTGCGAACCGGAAAATGACCCATTTATCCCGACTCCTTGCTTTCTGTTAGTTAGCCAATTCTCTATCCATGCAAATATAATTACCCCCAACTCCGTGAGCTCTTATCTTATGCAGTAACCTTTTATGTGGCAACTTATCGAATGCCTTCTGGAAATCCAAATGCACCACATCCACTTTTGAAGTGCAGTCACTGTTGTAATGTAGGAAATGCAGCAGCTAATTTGCACACAGCAAGCTCCCACAAACAGCAATGTGACAATGACCAGATAATCTGTTTCGTGATGTTGATTGAGGGGTAGATATTGGCCCCAGGACACCGGGGATAACTCCCCTGCCCTTCTGCTAAACAGTGCCATGGGATCTTAAGTGCACCTGAGAGGGCAGACAGGCCCTCAGTTTAACATCTCATCCGAAAAACGGCACCTCCGATGGTGCAGCGCTTCCTCAGTAAAGCACTGGGAGTGTCAGACTGGATTACTGTGCTAATGCCTCGGGAGTGGGACTTGAACCCACAACCTTCTGACTCAGAAGCGAGGGGTGCTACCCACTGAGCCCCAGCTCAAGTACTGAGGAAGGATGTTTACAATGTCGCAATACACACACAGACCAGAGGGAATCTCCCCGCTGTGTTTACAGTGTCACTAACACACAGACACAGACCAGAGGGAATCTCCCCGCTGTGTTTACAGTGTCACGAACACACACACACAGACCAGAGGGAATCACCCCGCTGTGTTTACAGTGTCACTAACACACACACACAGACCAGAGGGAATCTCCCCGCTGTGTTTACAGTGTCACTAACACACACACACACAGACCAGAGGGAATCTCCCCGCTGTGTTTACAATGTCACTAACACACACACACAGACCAGAGGGAATCTCCCCGCTGTGTTTACAGTGTCACTAACACACACACACAGACCAGAGGGAATCACCCCGCTGTGTTTACAGTGTCACTAACAGACACACACACAGACCAGAGGGAATCTCCCCGCTGTGTTTACAGTGTCACTAACACACACACACAGACCAGAGGGAATCTCCCCGCTGTGTTTACAGTGTCACTAACACACACACACACAGACCAGAGGGAATCGCCCCGCTGTGTTTACAGTGTCACTAACACACACACACACACACAGCCCAGAGGGAATCTCCCCGCTGTGTTTACAGTGTCAGTAACACACACACAGAGCAGAGGGAATCTCCCCGCTGTGTTTACAGTGTCACGAACACACACAGACCAGAGGGAATCTCCCCGCTGTGTTTACAGTGTCACTAACACACACACACACACACACACAGACCAGAGGGAATCTCCCCGCTGTGTTTACAGTGTCACTAACACACACACACAGACCAGAGGGTATCTCCCCACTGTGTTTACAGTGTCACTAACACACACACACAGACCAGAGGGAATCACCCCGCTGTGTTTACAGTGTCACTAACACACACACACAGACCAGAGGGAATCTCCCCGCTGTGTTTACAGTGTCACTAACACACACACACAGACCAGAGGGAATCTCCCCGCTGTGTTTACAGTGTCACTAACATACACACACAGACCAGAGGGAATCTCCCCGCTGTGTTTACAGTGTCACTAACACACACACACGGACCAGAGGGAATCTCCCCGCTGTTTACAGTGTCACTAACACACACACACGGACCAGAGGGAATCTCCCCGCTGTGTTTACAGTGTCACTAACACTCACACACAGACCAGAGGGAATCTCCCCGCTGTGTTTACAGTGTCACTAACACACACACACAGACCAGAGGGAATCTCCCCGCTGTGTTTACAGTGTCACTAACACACACACACAGACCAGAGGGAATCTCCCCACTGTGTTTACAGTGTCACTAACACACACACACACACAGACCAGAGGGAATCTCCCCGCTGTGTTTACAGTGTCACTAACACGCACACACGGACCAGAGGGAATCTCCCCGCTGTGTTTACAGTGTCACTAACACACACACACAGACCAGAGGGAATCTCCCCGCTGTGTTTACAGTGTCACTAACACACACACACACAGACAAGAGGGAATCTCCCCGCTGTGTTTACAGTGTCACTAACACACACACACAGACCAGAGGGAATCTCCCCGCTGTGTTTACAGTGTCACTAACACACACACACAGACCAGAGGGAATTTCCCCGCTGTGTTTACAGTGTCACTAACACACACACACACACAGACCAGAGGGAATCTCCCCGCTGTGTTTACAGTGTCACTAACACACACACACACAGACCAGAGGGAATCTCCCCGCTGTGTTTACAGTGTCACCAACACACACACACACAGACCAGAGGGAATCTCCCCGATGTGTTTACAGTGTCACTAACACACACACACAGACCAGAGGGAATCTCCCCGCTGTGTTTACAGTGTCACTAACACACACACACAGACCAGAGGGAATCTCCCCGCTGTGTTTACAGTGTCACTAACAACACACACACAGACCAGAGAAAATCTCCCCGCTGTGTTTACAGTGTCACTAACACACACAGACCAGAGGGAATCTCCCCGCTGTGTTTACATTGTCACCAACACACACACACACAGACCAGAGGGAATCTCCCCGCTGTGTTTACAGTGTCACTAACACACACACACAGACCAGAGGGAATCTCCCCGCTGTGTTTACAGTGTCACTAACACACACACACAGACCAGAGGGAATCTCCCCGCTGTGTTTACAGTGTCACTAACACACACACACACAGACCAGAGGGAATCACCCCGCTGTGTTTACAGTGTCACTAACACACACACACAGACCAGAGGGAATCTCCCCGCTGTGTTTACAGTGTCACTAACACACACACACAGACCAGAGGGAATCTCCCCGCTGTGTTTACAGTGTCACTAACACACACACACAGACCAGAGGGAATCTCCCCGCTGTGTTTACAGTGTCACTAACACACACACACAGACCAGAGGGAATCTCCACGCTGTGTTTACAATGTCACTAACACACACACACAGACCAGAGGGAATCACCCCGCTGTGTTTACAGTGTCACTAACACACACACACACAGACCAGAGGGAATCTCCCCGCTGTGTTTACAGTGTCACTAACACACACACACACACATACACAGACAAGAGGGAATCTCCCCGCTGTGTTTACAGTGTCACTAACACACACACACAGACCAGAGGGAATCTCCCCGCTGTGTCTACAGTGTCACTAACACACACACACAGACCAGAGGGAATCTCCCCACTGTGTTTACAGTGTCACTAACACACACACACAGACCGGAGGGAATCTCCCCGCTGTGTTTACAGTGTCACTAACACACACACAGACCAGAGGGAATCTCCCCGCTGTGTTTACAGTGTCACTAACACACACACACAGACCAGAGGGAATCTCCCCGCTGTGTTTACAGTGTCACTAACACACACACACAGACCAGAGGGAATCTCCCCGCTGTGTTTAGTGTCACTAACACACACACACAGACCAGAGGGAATCTCCCCGCTATGTTTACAGTGTCACTAACACACACACACACAGACCAGAGGGAATCTCCCCGCTGTGTTTACAGTGTCACTAACACACACACACAGACCAGAGGGAATCTCCCCGCTGTGTTTACAGTGTCACTAACACACACACACACACACCAGAGGGAATCTCCCCGCTGTGTTTACAGTGTCACTAACACACACACACAGACCAGAGGGAATCTCCCCGCTGTGTTTACAGTGTCACTAACACACACACACACAGACCAGAGGGAATCTCCCCGCTGTGTTTACAGTGTCACTAACACATACACACAGACCAGAGGGAATCTCCCCGCTGTGTTTACAGTGTCACTAACACACACACACAGACCAGAAGGAATCTCCCCGCTGTGTTTACAGTGACACTAACACACACACACACACACACACACACACACACACACACACACACACAGACCGGAGGGAATCTCCCCGCTGTGTTTACAGTGTCACTAACACACACACACAGACCAGAGGGAATCTCCCCGCTGTGTTTACAGTGTCACTAACACACACACACAGACCAGAGGGAATCTCCCCGCTGTGTTTACAGTGTCACTAACACACACACACACACCAGAGGGAATCTCCCCGCTGTGTTTACAGTGTCACTAACACACACACACAGACCAGAGGGAAGCTCCCCGCTGTGTTTACAGTGTCACTAACACACACACACAGACCAGAGGGAATCTCCCTGCTGTGTTTACAGTGTCACTAACACACACACACACACACAGACAGACTGGAGGGAATCTCCCCACTGTGTTTACAGTGTCAGTAACACACACACACAGACCAGAGGGAATCTCCCCGCTGTGTTTACAGTGTCACTGACACACACACACAGACCAAAGGGAATCTCCCCGCTGTGTTTAGTGTTGCTAACACACACACACAGACCAGAGGGAATCTCCCCGCTGTGTTTACAGTGTCACTAACACACACACACAGACCAGAGGGAATCTCCCCGCTGTGTTTACAGTGTCACTAACACACACACACAGACCAGAGGGAATCTCCCCGCTGTGTTTACAGTGTCACTAACACACACACACAGACCAGAGGGAATCTCCCCGCTGTGTTTACAGTGTCACTAACACACACACACACACACACACACACACACACAGACCAGAGGGAATCTCCACGCTGTGTTTACAGTGTCACTAACACACACACACGGACCAGAGGGAATCTCCCCGCTGTGTTTACAGTGTCACTAACACTCACACACAGACCAGAGGGAATCTCCCCGCTGTGTTTACAGTGTCACTAACACACACACACAGACCAGAGGGAATCTCCCCGCTGTGTTTACAGTGTCACTAACACACACACACAGACCAGAGGGAATCTCCCCACTGTGTTTACAGTGTCACTAACACACACACACACACAGACCAGAGGGAATCTCCCCGCTGTGTTTACAGTGTCACTAACACGCACACACGGACCAGAGGGAATCTCCCCGCTGTGTTTACAGTGTCACTAACACACACACACAGACCAGAGGGAATCTCCCCGCTGTGTTTACAGTGTCACTAACACACACACACACAGACAAGAGGGAATCTCCCCGCTGTGTTTACAGTGTCACTAACACACACACACAGACCAGAGGGAATCTCCCCGCTGTGTTTACAGTGTCACTAACACACACACACAGACCAGAGGGAATTTCCCCGCTGTGTTTACAGTGTCACTAACACACACACACACACAGACCAGAGGGAATCTCCCCGCTGTGTTTACAGTGTCACTAACACACACACACACAGACCAGAGGGAATCTCCCCGCTGTGTTTACAGTGTCACCAACACACACACACACAGACCAGAGGGAATCTCCCCGATGTGTTTACAGTGTCACTAACACACACACACAGACCAGAGGGAATCTCCCCGCTGTGTTTACAGTGTCACTAACACACACACACAGACCAGAGGGAATCTCCCCGCTGTGTTTACAGTGTCACTAACAACACACACACAGACCAGAGAAAATCTCCCCGCTGTGTTTACAGTGTCACTAACACACACAGACCAGAGGGAATCTCCCCGCTGTGTTTACATTGTCACCAACACACACACACACAGACCAGAGGGAATCTCCCCGCTGTGTTTACAGTGTCACTAACACACACACACAGACCAGAGGGAATCTCCCCGCTGTGTTTACAGTGTCACTAACACACACACACAGACCAGAGGGAATCTCCCCGCTGTGTTTACAGTGTCACTAACACACACACACAGACCAGAGGGAATCACCCCGCTGTGTTTACAGTGTCACTAACACACACACACAGACCAGAGGGAATCTCCCCGCTGTGTTTACAGTGTCACTAACACACACACACAGACCAGAGGGAATCTCCCCGCTGTGTTTACAGTGTCACTAACACACACACACAGACCAGAGGGAATCTCCCCGCTGTGTTTACAGTGTCACTAACACACACACACAGACCAGAGGGAATCTCCACGCTGTGTTTACAATGTCACTAACACACACACACAGACCAGAGGGAATCACCCCGCTGTGTTTACAGTGTCACTAACACACACACACACAGACCAGAGGGAATCTCCCCGCTGTGTTTACAGTGTCACTAACACACACACACACACATACACAGACAAGAGGGAATCTCCCCGCTGTGTTTACAGTGTCACTAACACACACACACAGACCAGAGGGAATCTCCCCGCTGTGTCTACAGTGTCACTAACACACACACACAGACCAGAGGGAATCTCCCCACTGTGTTTACAGTGTCACTAACACACACACACAGACCGGAGGGAATCTCCCCGCTGTGTTTACAGTGTCACTAACACACACACAGACCAGAGGGAATCTCCCCGCTGTGTTTACAGTGTCACTAACACACACACACAGACCAGAGGGAATCTCCCCGCTGTGTTTACAGTGTCACTAACACACACACACAGACCAGAGGGAATCTCCCCGCTGTGTTTAGTGTCACTAACACACACACACAGACCAGAGGGAATCTCCCCGCTATGTTTACAGTGTCACTAACACACACACACACAGACCAGAGGGAATCTCCCCGCTGTGTTTACAGTGTCACTAACACACACACACAGACCAGAGGGAATCTCCCCGCTGTGTTTACAGTGTCACTAACACACACACACACACACCAGAGGGAATCTCCCCGCTGTGTTTACAGTGTCACTAACACACACACACAGACCAGAGGGAATCTCCCCGCTGTGTTTACAGTGTCACTAACACACACACACACAGACCAGAGGGAATCTCCCCGCTGTGTTTACAGTGTCACTAACACATACACACAGACCAGAGGGAATCTCCCCGCTGTGTTTACAGTGTCACTAACACACACACACAGACCAGAAGGAATCTCCCCGCTGTGTTTACAGTGACACTAACACACACACACACACACACACACACACACACACACACACACACACACACAGACCGGAGGGAATCTCCCCGCTGTGTTTACAGTGTCACTAACACACACACACAGACCAGAGGGAATCTCCCCGCTGTGTTTACAGTGTCACTAACACACACACACAGACCAGAGGGAATCTCCCCGCTGTGTTTACAGTGTCACTAACACACACACACACACCAGAGGGAATCTCCCCGCTGTGTTTACAGTGTCACTAACACACACACACAGACCAGAGGGAAGCTCCCCGCTGTGTTTACAGTGTCACTAACACACACACACAGACCAGAGGGAATCTCCCTGCTGTGTTTACAGTGTCACTAACACACACACACACACACAGACAGACTGGAGGGAATCTCCCCACTGTGTTTACAGTGTCAGTAACACACACACACAGACCAGAGGGAATCTCCCCGCTGTGTTTACAGTGTCACTGACACACACACACAGACCAAAGGGAATCTCCCCGCTGTGTTTAGTGTTGCTAACACACACACACAGACCAGAGGGAATCTCCCCGCTGTGTTTACAGTGTCACTAACACACACACACAGACCAGAGGGAATCTCCCCGCTGTGTTTACAGTGTCACTAACACACACACACAGACCAGAGGGAATCTCCCCGCTGTGTTTACAGTGTCACTAACACACACACACAGACCAGAGGGAATCTCCCCGCTGTGTTTACAGTGTCACTAACACACACACACACACACACACACACACACACACACAGACCAGAGGGAATCTCCACGCTGTGTTTACAGTGTCACTAACACACACACACAGACCAGAGGGAATCTCCCCGCTGTGTTTACAGTGTCACTAACACACACACACAGACCAGAGGGAATCTCCCCGCTGTGTTTACAGTGTCACTAACACACACAGACCAGAGGGAATCTCCCCGCTGTGTTTACAGTGTCACTAACACACACACACAGACCAGAGGGAATCTCCCCGCTGTGCTTACAGTGTCACTAACACACACACACAGACCAGAGGGAATCTCCCCGCTGTGTTTACAGTGTCACTAACACACACACACAGACCAGAGGGAATCTCCCCGCTGTGTTTACAGTGTCGCTAACACACATACACTCAGACCAGAGGGAATCTCCCCGCTGTGTTTAGTGTCACTAACACACACACACACACCAGACGGAATCTCCCCGCTGTGTTTACCGTGTCACTGACACACACACACAGACCAGAGGGAATCTCCCCGCTGTGTTTACAGTGTCACTGACACACACACACAGACCAGAGGGAATCTCCCCGCTGTGTTTACAGTGTCACTGACACACACACACAGACCAGAGGGAATCTCCCCGCTGTGTTTACAGTGTCACTAACACACACACACAGACCAGAGGGAATCTCCCCGCTGTGTTTAGTGTCGCTAACACACACACACAGACCAGAGGGAATCTCCCCGCTGTGTTTACAGTGTCACTAACAAACACACACAGACCAGAGTGAATCTCCCCGCTGTGTTTACAGTGTCACTAACAAACACACACAGACCAGAGGGAATCTCCCCGCTGTGTTTACAGTGTCACTAACACACAGACACAGACCAGAGGGAATCTCCCCGCTGTGTTTACAGTGTCACTAACACACACACACAGACCAGAGGGAATCTCCCCGCTGTGTTTACAGTGTCACTAACACACACACACACACCAGAGGGAATCTCCCCGCTGTGTTTACAGTGTCACTAACACACACACACAGACCAGAGGGAAGCTCCCCGCTGTGTTTACAGTGTCACTAACACACACACACAGACCAGAGGGAAGCTCCCCGCTGTGTTTACAGTGTCACTAACACACACACACAGACCAGAGGGAACCTCCCTGCTGTGTTTACAGTGTCACTAACACACACACACACACACAGACTAGAGGGAATCTCCCCACTGTGTTTACAGTGTCAGTAACACACGCACACAGACCAGAGGGAATCTCCCCGCTGTGTTTACAGTGTCACTAACACACACACACAGACCAGAGGGAATCTCCCCGCTGTGTTTACAGTGTCACTGACACACACACACAGACCAAAGGGAATCTCCCCGCTGTGTTTAGTGTTGCTAACACACACACACAGACCAGAGGGAATCTCCCCGCTGTGTTTACAGTGTCACTAACACACACACACAGACCAGAGGGAATCTCCCCGCTGTGTTTACAGTGTCACTAACACACACACACACACACACACACAGACCAGAGGGAATCTCCACGCTGTGTTTACAGTGTCACTAACACACACACACAGACCAGAGGGAATCTCCCCGCTGTGTTTACAGTGTCACTAACACACACACACAGACCAGAGGGAATCTCCCCGCTGTGTTTACAGTGTCACTAACACACACAGACCAGAGGGAATCTCCCCGCTGTGTTTACAGTGTCACTAACACACACACACAGACCAGAGGGAATCTCCCCGCTGTGCTTACAGTGTCACTAACACACACACACAGACCAGAGGGAATCTCCCCGCTGTGTTTACAGTGTCACTAACACACACACACAGACCAGAGGGAATCTCCCCGCTGTGTTTACAGTGTCGCTAACACACACACACTCAGACCAGAGGGAATCTCCCCGCTGTGTTTACAGTGTCACTAACACACACACACACACCAGAGGGAATCTCCCCGCTGTGTTTACCGTGTCACTGACACACACACACAGACCAGAGGGAATCTCCCCGCTGTGTTTACAGTGTCACTAACACACACACACAGACCAGAGGGAATCTCCCCGCTGTGTTTACAGTGTCACTAACACACACACACAGACCAGAGGGAATCTCCCCGCTGTGTTTACAGTGTCACTAACACACACACACACACCAGAGGGAATCTCCCCGCTGTGTTTACAGTGTCACTAACACACACACACAGACCAGAGGGAAGCTCCCCGCTGTGTTTACAGTGTCACTAACACACACACACAGACCAGAGGGAATCTCCCTGCTGTGTTTACAGTGTCACTAACACACACACACACACACAGACAGACTGGAGGGAATCTCCCCACTGTGTTTACAGTGTCAGTAACACACACACACAGACCAGAGGGAATCTCCCCGCTGTGTTTACAGTGTCACTGACACACACACACAGACCAAAGGGAATCTCCCCGCTGTGTTTAGTGTTGCTAACACACACACACAGACCAGAGGGAATCTCCCCGCTGTGTTTACAGTGTCACTAACACACACACACAGACCAGAGGGAATCTCCCCGCTGTGTTTACAGTGTCACTAACACACACACACAGACCAGAGGGAATCTCCCCGCTGTGTTTACAGTGTCACTAACACACACACACACACACACACACACACACACACACAGACCAGAGGGAATCTCCACGCTGTGTTTACAGTGTCACTAACACACACACACAGACCAGAGGGAATCTCCCCGCTGTGTTTACAGTGTCACTAACACACACACACAGACCAGAGGGAATCTCCCCGCTGTGTTTACAGTGTCACTAACACACACACACAGACCAGAGGGAATCTCCCCGCTGTGTTTACAGTGTCACTAACACACACACACACACCAGAGGGAATCTCCCCGCTGTGTTTACAGTGTCACTAACACACACACACAGACCAGAGGGAAGCTCCCCGCTGTGTTTACAGTGTCACTAACACACACACACAGACCAGAGGGAAGCTCCCCGCTGTGTTTACAGTGTCACTAACACACACACACAGACCAGAGGGAACCTCCCTGCTGTGTTTACAGTGTCACTAACACACACACACACACACAGACTAGAGGGAATCTCCCCACTGTGTTTACAGTGTCAGTAACACACGCACACAGACCAGAGGGAATCTCCCCGCTGTGTTTACAGTGTCACTAACACACACACACAGACCAGAGGGAATCTCCCCGCTGTGTTTACAGTGTCACTGACACACACACACAGACCAAAGGGAATCTCCCCGCTGTGTTTAGTGTTGCTAACACACACACACAGACCAGAGGGAATCTCCCCGCTGTGTTTACAGTGTCACTAACACACACACACAGACCAGAGGGAATCTCCCCGCTGTGTTTACAGTGTCACTAACACACACACACACACACACACAGACCAGAGGGAATCTCCACGCTGTGTTTACAGTGTCACTAACACACACACACAGACCAGAGGGAATCTCCCCGCTGTGTTTACAGTGTCACTAACACACACACACAGACCAGAGGGAATCTCCCCGCTGTGTTTACAGTGTCACTAACACACACAGACCAGAGGGAATCTCCCCGCTGTGTTTACAGTGTCACTAACACACACACACAGACCAGAGGGAATCTCCCCGCTGTGCTTACAGTGTCACTAACACACACACACAGACCAGAGGGAATCTCCCCGCTGTGTTTACAGTGTCACTAACACACACACACAGACCAGAGGGAATCTCCCCGCTGTGTTTACAGTGTCGCTAACACACACACACTCAGACCAGAGGGAATCTCCCCGCTGTGTTTACAGTGTCACTAACACACACACACACACCAGAGGGAATCTCCCCGCTGTGTTTACCGTGTCACTGACACACACACACAGACCAGAGGGAATCTCCCCGCTGTGTTTACAGTGTCACTAACACACACACACAGACCAGAGGGAATCTCCCCGCTGTGTTTACAGTGTCACTAACACACACACACAGACCAGAGGGAATCTCCCCGCTGTGTTTACAGTGTCACTAACACACACACACACACCAGAGGGAATCTCCCCGCTGTGTTTACAGTGTCACTAACACACACACACAGACCAGAGGGAAGCTCCCCGCTGTGTTTACAGTGTCACTAACACACACACACAGACCAGAGGGAATCTCCCTGCTGTGTTTACAGTGTCACTAACACACACACACACACACAGACAGACTGGAGGGAATCTCCCCACTGTGTTTACAGTGTCAGTAACACACACACACAGACCAGAGGGAATCTCCCCGCTGTGTTTACAGTGTCACTGACACACACACACAGACCAAAGGGAATCTCCCCGCTGTGTTTAGTGTTGCTAACACACACACACAGACCAGAGGGAATCTCCCCGCTGTGTTTACAGTGTCACTAACACACACACACAGACCAGAGGGAATCTCCCCGCTGTGTTTACAGTGTCACTAACACACACACACAGACCAGAGGGAATCTCCCCGCTGTGTTTACAGTGTCACTAACACACACACACACACACACACACACACACACACACACAGACCAGAGGGAATCTCCACGCTGTGTTTACAGTGTCACTAACACACACACACAGACCAGAGGGAATCTCCCCGCTGTGTTTACAGTGTCACTAACACACACACACAGACCAGAGGGAATCTCCCCGCTGTGTTTACAGTGTCACTAACACACACAGACCAGAGGGAATCTCCCCGCTGTGTTTACAGTGTCACTAACACACACACACAGACCAGAGGGAATCTCCCCGCTGTGCTTACAGTGTCACTAACACACACACACAGACCAGAGGGAATCTCCCCGCTGTGTTTACAGTGTCACTAACACACACACACAGACCAGAGGGAATCTCCCCGCTGTGTTTACAGTGTCGCTAACACACACACACTCAGACCAGAGGGAATCTCCCCGCTGTGTTTAGTGTCACTAACACACACACACACACCAGACGGAATCTCCCCGCTGTGTTTACCGTGTCACTGACACACACACACAGACCAGAGGGAATCTCCCCGCTGTGTTTACAGTGTCACTGACACACACACACAGACCAGAGGGAATCTCCCCGCTGTGTTTACAGTGTCACTGACACACACACACAGACCAGAGGGAATCTCCCCGCTGTGTTTACAGTGTCACTAACACACACACACAGACCAGAGGGAATCTCCCCGCTGTGTTTAGTGTCGCTAACACACACACACAGACCAGAGGGAATCTCCCCGCTGTGTTTACAGTGTCACTAACAAACACACACAGACCAGAGTGAATCTCCCCGCTGTGTTTACAGTGTCACTAACAAACACACACAGACCAGAGGGAATCTCCCCGCTGTGTTTACAGTGTCACTAACACACAGACACAGACCAGAGGGAATCTCCCCGCTGTGTTTACAGTGTCACTAACACACACACACAGACCAGAGGGAATCTCCCCGCTGTGTTTACAGTGTCACTAACACACACACACACACACACACACACACACACACACAGACCAGAGGGAATCTCCACGCTGTGTTTACAGTGTCACTAACACACACACACAGACCAGAGGGAATCTCCCCGCTGTGTTTACAGTGTCACTAACACACACACACAGACCAGAGGGAATCTCCCCGCTGTGTTTACAGTGTCACTAACACACACACACAGACCAGAGGGAATCTCCCCGCTGTGTTTACAGTGTCACTAACACACACACACACACCAGAGGGAATCTCCCCGCTGTGTTTACAGTGTCACTAACACACACACACAGACCAGAGGGAAGCTCCCCGCTGTGTTTACAGTGTCACTAACACACACACACAGACCAGAGGGAAGCTCCCCGCTGTGTTTACAGTGTCACTAACACACACACACAGACCAGAGGGAACCTCCCTGCTGTGTTTACAGTGTCACTAACACACACACACACACACAGACTAGAGGGAATCTCCCCACTGTGTTTACAGTGTCAGTAACACACGCACACAGACCAGAGGGAATCTCCCCGCTGTGTTTACAGTGTCACTAACACACACACACAGACCAGAGGGAATCTCCCCGCTGTGTTTACAGTGTCACTGACACACACACACAGACCAAAGGGAATCTCCCCGCTGTGTTTAGTGTTGCTAACACACACACACAGACCAGAGGGAATCTCCCCGCTGTGTTTACAGTGTCACTAACACACACACACAGACCAGAGGGAATCTCCCCGCTGTGTTTACAGTGTCACTAACACACACACACACACACACACACAGACCAGAGGGAATCTCCACGCTGTGTTTACAGTGTCACTAACACACACACACAGACCAGAGGGAATCTCCCCGCTGTGTTTACAGTGTCACTAACACACACACACAGACCAGAGGGAATCTCCCCGCTGTGTTTACAGTGTCACTAACACACACAGACCAGAGGGAATCTCCCCGCTGTGTTTACAGTGTCACTAACACACACACACAGACCAGAGGGAATCTCCCCGCTGTGCTTACAGTGTCACTAACACACACACACAGACCAGAGGGAATCTCCCCGCTGTGTTTACAGTGTCACTAACACACACACACAGACCAGAGGGAATCTCCCCGCTGTGTTTACAGTGTCGCTAACACACACACACTCAGACCAGAGGGAATCTCCCCGCTGTGTTTACAGTGTCACTAACACACACACACACACCAGAGGGAATCTCCCCGCTGTGTTTACCGTGTCACTGACACACACACACAGACCAGAGGGAATCTCCCCGCTGTGTTTACAGTGTCACTAACACACACACACAGACCAGAGGGAATCTCCCCGCTGTGTTTACAGTGTCACTAACACACACACACAGACCAGAGGGAATCTCCCCGCTGTGTTTACAGTGTCACTAACACACACACACACACCAGAGGGAATCTCCCCGCTGTGTTTACAGTGTCACTAACACACACACACAGACCAGAGGGAAGCTCCCCGCTGTGTTTACAGTGTCACTAACACACACACACAGACCAGAGGGAATCTCCCTGCTGTGTTTACAGTGTCACTAACACACACACACACACACAGACAGACTGGAGGGAATCTCCCCACTGTGTTTACAGTGTCAGTAACACACACACACAGACCAGAGGGAATCTCCCCGCTGTGTTTACAGTGTCACTGACACACACACACAGACCAAAGGGAATCTCCCCGCTGTGTTTAGTGTTGCTAACACACACACACAGACCAGAGGGAATCTCCCCGCTGTGTTTACAGTGTCACTAACACACACACACAGACCAGAGGGAATCTCCCCGCTGTGTTTACAGTGTCACTAACACACACACACAGACCAGAGGGAATCTCCCCGCTGTGTTTACAGTGTCACTAACACACACACACACACACACACACACACACACACACACAGACCAGAGGGAATCTCCACGCTGTGTTTACAGTGTCACTAACACACACACACAGACCAGAGGGAATCTCCCCGCTGTGTTTACAGTGTCACTAACACACACACACAGACCAGAGGGAATCTCCCCGCTGTGTTTACAGTGTCACTAACACACACAGACCAGAGGGAATCTCCCCGCTGTGTTTACAGTGTCACTAACACACACACACAGACCAGAGGGAATCTCCCCGCTGTGCTTACAGTGTCACTAACACACACACACAGACCAGAGGGAATCTCCCCGCTGTGTTTACAGTGTCACTAACACACACACACAGACCAGAGGGAATCTCCCCGCTGTGTTTACAGTGTCGCTAACACACACACACTCAGACCAGAGGGAATCTCCCCGCTGTGTTTAGTGTCACTAACACACACACACACACCAGACGGAATCTCCCCGCTGTGTTTACCGTGTCACTGACACACACACACAGACCAGAGGGAATCTCCCCGCTGTGTTTACAGTGTCACTGACACACACACACAGACCAGAGGGAATCTCCCCGCTGTGTTTACAGTGTCACTGACACACACACACAGACCAGAGGGAATCTCCCCGCTGTGTTTACAGTGTCACTAACACACACACACAGACCAGAGGGAATCTCCCCGCTGTGTTTAGTGTCGCTAACACACACACACAGACCAGAGGGAATCTCCCCGCTGTGTTTACAGTGTCACTAACAAACACACACAGACCAGAGTGAATCTCCCCGCTGTGTTTACAGTGTCACTAACAAACACACACAGACCAGAGGGAATCTCCCCGCTGTGTTTACAGTGTCACTAACACACAGACACAGACCAGAGGGAATCTCCCCGCTGTGTTTACAGTGTCACTAACACACACACACAGACCAGAGGGAATCTCCCCGCTGTGTTTACAGTGTCACTAACACACACACACACACCAGAGGGAATCTCCCCGCTGTGTTTACAGTGTCACTAACACACACACACAGACCAGAGGGAAGCTCCCCGCTGTGTTTACAGTGTCACTAACACACACACACAGACCAGAGGGAAGCTCCCCGCTGTGTTTACAGTGTCACTAACACACACACACAGACCAGAGGGAACCTCCCTGCTGTGTTTACAGTGTCACTAACACACACACACACACACAGACTAGAGGGAATCTCCCCACTGTGTTTACAGTGTCAGTAACACACACACACAGACCAGAGGGAATCTCCCCGCTGTGTTTACAGTGTCACTAACACACACACACAGACCAGAGGGAATCTCCCCGCTGTGTTTACAGTGTCACTGACACACACACACAGACCAAAGGGAATCTCCCCGCTGTGTTTAGTGTTGCTAACACACACACACAGACCAGAGGGAATCTCCCCGCTGTGTTTACAGTGTCACTAACACACACACACAGACCAGAGGGAATCTCCCCGCTGTGTTTACAGTGTCACTAACACACACACACACACACACACACAGACCAGAGGGAATCTCCACGCTGTGTTTACAGTGTCACTAACACACACACACAGACCAGAGGGAATCTCCCCGCTGTGTTTACAGTGTCACTAACACACACACACAGACCAGAGGGAATCTCCCCGCTGTGTTTACAGTGTCACTAACACACACAGACCAGAGGGAATCTCCCCGCTGTGTTTACAGTGTCACTAACACACACACACAGACCAGAGGGAATCTCCCCGCTGTGCTTACAGTGTCACTAACACACACACACAGACCAGAGGGAATCTCCCCGCTGTGTTTACAGTGTCACTAACACACACACACAGACCAGAGGGAATCTCCCCGCTGTGTTTACAGTGTCGCTAACACACACACACTCAGACCAGAGGGAATCTCCCCGCTGTGTTTACAGTGTCACTAACACACACACACACACCAGAGGGAATCTCCCCGCTGTGTTTACCGTGTCACTGACACACACACACAGACCAGAGGGAATCTCCCCGCTGTGTTTACAGTGTCACTAACACACACACACAGACCAGAGGGAATCTCCCCGCTGTGTTTACAGTGTCACTAACACACACACACAGACCAGAGGGAATCTCCCCGCTGTGTTTACAGTGTCACTAACACACACACACAGACCAGAGGGAATCTCCCCGCTGTGTTTAGTGTCGCTAACACACACACACAGACCAGAGGGAATCTCCCCGCTGTGTTTACAGTGTCACTAACACACACACACAGACCAGAGGGAAGCTCCCCGCTGTGTTTACAGTGTCACTAACACACACACACAGACCAGAGGGAAGCTCCCCGCTGTGTTTACAGTGTCACTAACACACACACACAGACCAGAGGGAACCTCCCTGCTGTGTTTACAGTGTCACTAACACACACACACACACACAGACTAGAGGGAATCTCCCCACTGTGTTTACAGTGTCAGTAACACACACACACAGACCAGAGGGAATCTCCCCGCTGTGTTTACAGTGTCACTAACACACACACACAGACCAGAGGGAATCTCCCCGCTGTGTTTACAGTGTCACTGACACACACACACAGACCAAAGGGAATCTCCCCGCTGTGTTTAGTGTTGCTAACACACACACACAGACCAGAGGGAATCTCCCCGCTGTGTTTACAGTGTCACTAACACACACACACAGACCAGAGGGAATCTCCCCGCTGTGTTTACAGTGTCACTAACACACACACACACACAGACCAGAGGGAATCTCCACGCTGTGTTTACAGTGTCACTAACACACACACACAGACCAGAGGGAATCTCCCCGCTGTGTTTACAGTGTCACTAACACACACACACAGACCAGAGGGAATCTCCCCGCTGTGTTTACAGTGTCACTAACACACACAGACCAGAGGGAATCTCCCCGCTGTGTTTACAGTGTCACTAACACACACACACAGACCAGAGGGAATCTCCCCGCTGTGCTTACAGTGTCACTAACACACACACACAGACCAGAGGGAATCTCCCCGCTGTGTTTACAGTGTCACTAACACACACACACAGACCAGAGGGAATCTCCCCGCTGTGTTTACAGTGTCGCTAACACACACACACTCAGACCAGAGGGAATCTCCCCGCTGTGTTTACAGTGTCACTAACACACACACACACACCAGAGGGAATCTCCCCGCTGTGTTTACCGTGTCACTGACACACACACACAGACCAGAGGGAATCTCCCCGCTGTGTTTACAGTGTCACTAACACACACACACAGACCAGAGGGAATCTCCCCGCTGTGTTTACAGTGTCACTAACACACACACACAGACCAGAGGGAATCTCCCCGCTGTGTTTACAGTGTCACTAACACACACACACACACCAGAGGGAATCTCCCCGCTGTGTTTACAGTGTCACTAACACACACACACAGACCAGAGGGAAGCTCCCCGCTGTGTTTACAGTGTCACTAACACACACACACAGACCAGAGGGAATCTCCCTGCTGTGTTTACAGTGTCACTAACACACACACACACACACAGACAGACTGGAGGGAATCTCCCCACTGTGTTTACAGTGTCAGTAACACACACACACAGACCAGAGGGAATCTCCCCGCTGTGTTTACAGTGTCACTGACACACACACACAGACCAAAGGGAATCTCCCCGCTGTGTTTAGTGTTGCTAACACACACACACAGACCAGAGGGAATCTCCCCGCTGTGTTTACAGTGTCACTAACACACACACACAGACCAGAGGGAATCTCCCCGCTGTGTTTACAGTGTCACTAACACACACACACAGACCAGAGGGAATCTCCCCGCTGTGTTTACAGTGTCACTAACACACACACACACACACACACACACACACACACACACAGACCAGAGGGAATCTCCACGCTGTGTTTACAGTGTCACTAACACACACACACAGACCAGAGGGAATCTCCCCGCTGTGTTTACAGTGTCACTAACACACACACACAGACCAGAGGGAATCTCCCCGCTGTGTTTACAGTGTCACTAACACACACAGACCAGAGGGAATCTCCCCGCTGTGTTTACAGTGTCACTAACACACACACACAGACCAGAGGGAATCTCCCCGCTGTGCTTACAGTGTCACTAACACACACACACAGACCAGAGGGAATCTCCCCGCTGTGTTTACAGTGTCACTAACACACACACACAGACCAGAGGGAATCTCCCCGCTGTGTTTACAGTGTCGCTAACACACACACACTCAGACCAGAGGGAATCTCCCCGCTGTGTTTAGTGTCACTAACACACACACACACACCAGACGGAATCTCCCCGCTGTGTTTACCGTGTCACTGACACACACACACAGACCAGAGGGAATCTCCCCGCTGTGTTTACAGTGTCACTGACACACACACACAGACCAGAGGGAATCTCCCCGCTGTGTTTACAGTGTCACTGACACACACACACAGACCAGAGGGAATCTCCCCGCTGTGTTTACAGTGTCACTAACACACACACACAGACCAGAGGGAATCTCCCCGCTGTGTTTAGTGTCGCTAACACACACACACAGACCAGAGGGAATCTCCCCG
Source organism: Somniosus microcephalus (assembly GCF_052327205.1). Taxonomy (NCBI): domain Eukaryota; kingdom Metazoa; phylum Chordata; class Chondrichthyes; order Squaliformes; family Somniosidae; genus Somniosus; species Somniosus microcephalus. The sequence continues at coordinate 163,649,233 of NW_028225179.1, read as the reverse complement.
CTGTGTTTACAGTGTCACTAACAAACACACACAGACCAGAGTGAATCTCCCCGCTGTGTTTACAGTGTCACTAACAAACACACACAGACCAGAGGGAATCTCCCCGCTGTGTTTACAGTGTCACTAACACACAGACACAGACCAGAGGGAATCTCCCCGCTGTGTTTACAGTGTCACTAACACACACACACAGACCAGAGGGAATCTCCCCGCTGTGTTTACAGTGTCACTAACACACACACACACACCAGAGGGAATCTCCCCGCTGTGTTTACAGTGTCACTAACACACACACACAGACCAGAGGGAAGCTCCCCGCTGTGTTTACAGTGTCACTAACACACACACACAGACCAGAGGGAAGCTCCCCGCTGTGTTTACAGTGTCACTAACACACACACACAGACCAGAGGGAACCTCCCTGCTGTGTTTACAGTGTCACTAACACACACACACACACACAGACTAGAGGGAATCTCCCCACTGTGTTTACAGTGTCAGTAACACACACACACAGACCAGAGGGAATCTCCCCGCTGTGTTTACAGTGTCACTAACACACACACACAGACCAGAGGGAATCTCCCCGCTGTGTTTACAGTGTCACTGACACACACACACAGACCAAAGGGAATCTCCCCGCTGTGTTTAGTGTTGCTAACACACACACACAGACCAGAGGGAATCTCCCCGCTGTGTTTACAGTGTCACTAACACACACACACAGACCAGAGGGAATCTCCCCGCTGTGTTTACAGTGTCACTAACACACACACACACACACACACACAGACCAGAGGGAATCTCCACGCTGTGTTTACAGTGTCACTAACACACACACACAGACCAGAGGGAATCTCCCCGCTGTGTTTACAGTGTCACTAACACACACACACAGACCAGAGGGAATCTCCCCGCTGTGTTTACAGTGTCACTAACACACACAGACCAGAGGGAATCTCCCCGCTGTGTTTACAGTGTCACTAACACACACACACAGACCAGAGGGAATCTCCCCGCTGTGCTTACAGTGTCACTAACACACACACACAGACCAGAGGGAATCTCCCCGCTGTGTTTACAGTGTCACTAACACACACACACAGACCAGAGGGAATCTCCCCGCTGTGTTTACAGTGTCGCTAACACACACACACTCAGACCAGAGGGAATCTCCCCGCTGTGTTTACAGTGTCACTAACACACACACACACACCAGAGGGAATCTCCCCGCTGTGTTTACCGTGTCACTGACACACACACACAGACCAGAGGGAATCTCCCCGCTGTGTTTACAGTGTCACTAACACACACACACAGACCAGAGGGAATCTCCCCGCTGTGTTTACAGTGTCACTAACACACACACACAGACCAGAGGGAATCTCCCCGCTGTGTTTACAGTGTCACTAACACACACACACAGACCAGAGGGAATCTCCCCGCTGTGTTTAGTGTCGCTAACACACACACACAGACCAGAGGGAATCTCCCCGCTGTGTTTACAGTGTCACTAACAAACACACACAGACCAGAGTGAATCTCCCCGCTGTGTTTACAGTGTCACTAACACACACACACAGACCAGAGGGAATCTCCCCGCTGTGTTTACAGTGTCACTAACACACACACGCAGACCAGAGGGAGTCCCCCGCTGTGTTTACAGTGTCACTAACAAACACACACAGACCAGAGGGAATCTCCCCGCTGTGTTTACAGTGTCACTAACACACACACACAGACCAGAGGGAATCTCCCCGCTGTGTTTACAGTGTCACTAACACACACACACAGACCAGAGGGAATCTCCCCGCTGTGTTTACAGTGACACTAACACACACACACACACACACACAGACCAGAGGGAATCTCCCCGCTGTGTTTACAGTGTCACTAACACACACACACACACACATACACAGACAAGAGGGAATCTCCCCGCTGTGTTTACAGTGTCACTAACACACACACACACAGACCAGAGGGAATCTCCCCGCTGTGTATACAGTGTCACTAACACACACACACAGACCAGAGGGAATCTCCCCGCTGTGTTTACAGTGTCACTAACACACACACACAGACCAGAGGGAATCTCCCCGCTGTGTTTACAGTGTCACTAACACACACACACAGACCAGAGGGAATCTCCCCGCTGTGTTTACAGTGTCACTAACACACACACACAGACCAGAGGGAATCACCTCGCTGTGTTTACAGTGTCACTAACACACACACACACAGACCAGAGGGAATCTCCCCACTGTGTTTACAGTGTCACTAACTGATATACCTTTCAATTCGTCCAATGAAAAGCGACGAGTTAGGAAAGTAACTCTAGGTTTTTATTGACTAAATAACAGAGCCCACCCTCATGGGTGATCGGATCCAACAAGGAGGAATACCAGCCAGTCGACTACCTTTATACCTGGGCAGGTAGGTGGAGCCATGTGCGGAGTCAGTGATGGTCAGCCCAGGTATAACAGTGTGACAAGAGGCGACCTCGTATAGTGATACAACAGTGAGAACAATATAACAGTGATAACTATAGTGTAACGATAGTGAACGATAAAAGTGGTTTACCACATTCACCCCTTCTTTAGATTTGAGTCCGGCGGGGTGAAGTGTACTACCAGTTCTGGTATGTCAGTCTGTCCGGAGGCCTCGTAAGCCTCTCCGATCGTCGCAGCGGCGGTGTTGCATTATCCGGTGTTAATGCTGGTGTCTGCGTGGTCGGCGAAGGCTCGTGGGGTTCCGGCATGCCGTCTACCTGGGCTGGAATTGGGGGGGTGGTGGGGGGGGGGTAAAGGTGGTGTCTCCGGAGTGCCCGAGGGTGCGAGGTCTCGTAAGGAGACAGTATCCTCCCGCCCGTCTGGGTAAGCCACGTAGGCGTACTGGGGGTTGGCGTGCAGGAGGTTCACCATCTCGACCAGGGGGTCCGTTTTATGGGCCCTCACGTGCTTTCGCAGCAGGACGGGCCCCGGAGAGGTCAGCCAGGTTGGTAGAGTGGTTCCCGTAGTCGACTTCCTGGGGAAAACAAACATTCGTTCATGGGGGGTGGCGTTAACGGCAGTGCAAAGTAGTGACCGGATGGAATGCAGCGCTGTCGGGAGGACTTCCTGCCAGCGGGAGGTTGGGAGGCCCTTAGACTTTAAGGCTAAGATGACGGCCTTCCAGACAGTCGCGTTCTCTCTTTCCACCTGGCCGTTCCCTCGGGGGTTGTAGCTGGTGGTCCTGCTTGCTGCAATACCTCTCGCTAGTAGGAACTGGCGGAGTTCCTCGCTCATGAAGGAGGAGCCCCGGTCACTATGTATATAGTTCGGGAACCCGAACAAGGCGAAGAGTTCGTTCAGGCATTTAATGACCGTGGTACTGGTCATGTCTGGGCAGGGGAAGGCAAAGGGGAAACGGGAGTACTCATCAACGATGTTGAGGAAGTACACATTACGGTCGGATGACGGTAGGGGCCCCTTAAAGTCGATGCTCAGGCGCTCGAAGGGGCGGGTGGCCTTGATCAGGCTTGCTTTGTCCGGCCTATAGAAGTGCGGTTTGCACTCGGCACAGGTCTGGCAGTTCCTGGTCATGGTCCTGACCTCCTCGATGGAGTAGGTCAGGTTGCGGGCCTTAATGAAATGGGAAAGTCTGGTGACCCCGGGGTGGCAGAGGTCGTTGTGGAGGGTCTGAAGTCTATCAATATGCGCGCTAGCGCATGTAATTCGTGAAAGAGCATCAGGGGGTTCGTTCAGCTTACCTGGCTGGTACAAGATCTCATAATCGTAGGTGGATAGCTCGATTCTCCACCTCAAGATCTTGTCATTCTTGATTTTGCCCCTCAGCTTGTTATTAAACATGAAAGCGACCGAACGCTGGTTGGTGAGGAGGGTAAATCGTTTGCCTGCCAGGTAATGCCTCCAGCGTCGTACCGCCTCCACGATCGCCTGGGCTTCCTTCTCGACCGACGAGTGTCGGATCTCAGGGCCCTGTAGGGTCCTTGAGAAGGAGGCCACCGGCCTCCCCTCCTGGTTAAGGGTAGCGGCTAGGGCGAAGTCGGATGCATCGCTCTCCACTTGGAAGGGGATGGACTCATCCACTGCGTGCATTGTGGCCTTGGCTATGTCTCCCTTAATGAGGGAGAAGGCCGCGCACGCCTCCTCCGTGAGGGGGAAGGATGTGGACTTCATGAGGGGTCTGGCTTTGTCCGCATAATTGGGCACCCATTGGGCATAGTAGGCGAAGAGTCCCAGGGTTCTCTTAAGTGCCTTAGGACAGTGGGGGAGGGGTAGCTCCATGAGGGGGCGCATTCTTTCGGGGTCGGGGCCGATGACTCCGTTCTCTACTACACAGCCGAGGATAGCAAGGCGTGAGGTGTTAAACACACATTTCTCCTTATTGTAGGTGAGGTTCAGCCGTTGGGCCGTACGGAGGAATTTCTCCAGATTCACATCATGGTCCTGCCGGTCGCGGCCGCAGATGGTGACGTTATCTAGATAAGGGAACGTGGCCTGCAGTCCGTTCTGGTCGACCATCCGGTCCATCTCCCTTTGGAAGACTGACACCCCGTTGGTGACACCGAAGGGGACCCTAAGGAAGTGGTAGAGGCGCCCGTTCGCCTCGAAGGCGGTATACTGGCGGTCCTCCAGGCTGATAGGGAGTTGGTGATAGGCCGACTCAAGGTCGATGGTCGAGAATACTCGGTATTGTGCAATCTGATTGACCATGTCAGATATGCGGGGAAGGGGGTATGCGTCCAGCTGGGTGTACCTGTTTATGGTCTGGCTGTAGTCGATGACCAAGCGATTTTTATCGCCGGTCTTAACGACCACGACCTGGGCACGCCAGGGGCTGCTGCTCCCCTCGATGATGCCCTCTTTCAGGAGGCGCCGCACCTCATAGCTAATGAAGGCCCTGTCCCCGGCGCTGTACCGCCTGCTCTTGGTAGCGACGGGTTTGCAGTCGGGGGTTAGGTTAGCGAACAGGGAAGGTGGCGGGACCTTGAGGGTGGATAGGCTGCAGGTGTTACGCGGTGGGCGGTTTAACATCCGCTGGTTGTCGACTGTGAGTGGGGGGAGGGGTCCACCGTATGCTAGGGTGACACTTTGGAGGTGGGATTGGAAGTCCAGCCCTAGTAGGACGGCAGCGCAGAGCTGGGGGAGGACGAGGAGTTTAAAGTTTTTATACTCCGTGCCCTTAACCGACAGGGTCACAACACAGTAGCCGCTGATGTCCGTGGCGTGGGACCTTGATGCCATCGAGATTCGGTTGCGCGTTGGCAGGACGGGGAGGGAGTAGTGGCTCACCGTGTCTGGGTGGATGAAGCTCTCCGTGCTTCCGCTGTCGAACAGGCAGGTCGTGGCGTGGCCGTTTACTTTGATGTCCATCATCGACTTGGACAGGTGATGCGGGCGGGCTTGATCCAGAGTGACGGAGGCTAGTGTGTAGCTGAGCGAGTCGTTGTCGTCTGCGGGTGAGGCGGTCGTCGGGTCTGGAGGCACGGTGGCAGTCGAGCGTGGTGGGTAAAATGGCGTCTCCCACGAGGTTGGACAAAATGGCTGCCCCCATAACTCACATGAGGCACTATTGGGGTCGGTTGCCTTGATCAAAGATGGCCGCCCCATGACTCACGTGTGGGGATGCTGGCCTCTGTTGCCTTGAAGGAAGATGGCCGCCCCCACAGTTCGCATGAGGCACTGCTGGCCTCTGAAGATCCACTTCTGCAGGCCTTAGCAAGGTGGCCTTTCTTCCTGCAGGTTGAGCAGGTGGAGTTCCTAGCTGGGCAGCGCGACCTCGGGTGTTTCTCCTGGCCGCAGAAAAAGCAGCCGCGGGGGTCCGATGTCGGAGCCGGTACCGGGGGTGGCGGTCCCGATCGGGTCCGGGACGCCGACGCTGAGGTAGGTCCCGGGGGCGGCGCGGTGAAGGGTATTGCGGTAGGGGTCGGGCCCGAGTCCCAGGGTCGCGAACAGTACCTGGAGAACGCCTCCTGGTCCCGATGGGCCACCTCCAGGGAGAGAGCGAGGGCTGCAGCTTTGTCCAGGTCGAGGTCCTTTGCTTCCAGTAATCGCTGCCGTGAGTAGTCAGACCGTAGGCCTTTCACGAAGGCATCGCGGACGTTGTCTTCCGTATTTTCTGCCGCCGTTACTGCTTTAAAGTTACAGTCTCTGCCGAGTGCTTGTAGCACCCGTAAAAATTCCTCCACCGGCTCCCCTGGCAGTTGCGGGCGGGACCTTAGGAGGTGCCTGGTATACATGGGGTTTACCGGGGTTTGGTACTGTCTTTTCAGCCGGTTGATGGCGTCCTCGTATGTTTTAAGGTCCCGGATGAGCGCGAATACTTTAGGGCTCAGTTGGGCGTTCAGAACTCTTAGCTTGGATCTCTGAGGCACGTTGGACTCTTCCAGGTAGGCTTCAAAGCAGCCCAGCCAGTGATCGAAGTCGAGGGCTGCGTTCGCTGCCCGTGGATTTAGATCCAGGTACGGTGGTCTGAGGGCTCGCAGCCAAGCCGGCTGTTGTGATTGTTGCGGCTCGGCGTCTGAAGGCTGCTGTGGCTGTTGTGGCGGGGCGTCTGGATGAGACATCTTAAAATTTAGTCAATAAAATTGATAAACCTATCAATTCGTCCAATGAAAAGCGACGAGTTAGGAAAGTAACTATAGGTTTTTATTGACTAAATAACAGAGCCCACCCTCATGGGTGATCGGATCCAACAAGGAGGAATACCAGCCAGTCGACTACCTTTATACCTGGGCAGGTAGGTGGAGCCATGAGCAGGGTCAGTGATGGTCAGCCCAGGTATAACAGTGTGACAAGAGGCGACCTCGTATAGTGATGCAACAGTGAGAACAATATAACAGTGATAACTATAGTGTAACGATAGTGAACGATAAAAGTGGTTTACCACACTAACACACACACACAGACCAGAGGGAATCTCCCCGCTGTGTTTACAGTGTCACTAACACACACACAGACCAGAGGGAATCTCCCCGCTGTGTTTACAGTGTCACTAACACACACACAGACCAGAGGGAATCTTCCCGCTGTGTTTACAGTGTCACTAACACACACACACAGACCAGAGGGAATCTCCCCGCTGTGTTTACAGTGTCACTAACACACACACACAGACCAGAGGGAATCTCCCCGCTGTGTTTACAGTGTCACTAACACACACACACACACACACACACACACACACACACACACAGACCAGAGGGAATCTCCCCGCTGTGTTTACAGTGTCACTAACACACACACACACACACAGACCAGAGGGAATCTCCCCGCTGTGTTTACAGTGTCACTAACACACACACACAGACCAGAGGGAATCTCCCCGCTCTGTTTACAGTGTCACTAACACACACACACAGACCAGAGGGAATCTCCCCGCTGTTTTTACAGTGTCACTAACACACACACACAGACCAGAGGGAATCTCCCCGCTGTGTTTACAGTGTCACTAACACACACACACACAGACCAGAGGGAATCTCCCCGCTGTGTTTACAGTGTCACTAAAACACACACACACACAGACCAGAGGGAATCTCCCCACTGTGTTTACAGTGTCACTAACACACACACACAGACCAGAGGGAATCTCCCCGCTGTGTTTACAGTGTCACTAACACACACACACACAGACCAGAGGGAATCTCCCCGCTGTGTTTAGAGTGACGAACACACACACACAGACCAGAGGGAATCTCCCCGCTGTGTTTACAGTGTCACTAACACACACACACAGACCAGAGGGAATCTCCCCGCTGTGTCTACAGTGTCACTAACACACACACACAGACCAGAGGGAATCTCCCCGCTGTGTTTACAGTGTCACTAACACACACACACACACACACACAGACGAGAGGGAATCTCCCCGCTGTGTTTACAGTGTCACTAACACGCACACACACAGACCAGAGGGAATCTCCCCGCTGTGTTTACAGTGTCACTAACACACACACACAGACCAGAGGGAATCTCCCCGCTGTGTTTACAGTGTCACTAACACACACACACAGACCAGAGGGAATCTCCCCGCTGTGTTTACAGTGTCACTAACACACACACACAGACCAGAGGGAATCTCCCCGCTGTGTTTACACTGTCACTAACACGCACACACGGACCAGAGGGAATCTCCCCGCTGTGTTTACAGTGTCACTAACACACACACACAGACCAGAGGGAATCTCCCCGCAGTTGCGAGGTGAGGCCCGATCAGAGCATCGGACCTGTGAAGGGGCAGTGACCGGCGGCAGTTAAAAGCGGCGGCAGATTCAAATCGGCGGCAGTTGCGAGGTGAGGCCCGATCAGAGCATCGGACCTGTGAAGGGGCAGTGACCGGCGGCAGTTAAAAGCGGCGGCAGATTCAAATCGGCGGCAGTTGCGAGGTGAGGCCCGATCAGAGCATCGGACCTGTGAAGGGGCAGTGACCGGCGGCAGTTAAAAGCGGCGGCAGATTCAAATCGGCGGCAGTTGCGAGGTGAGGCCCGATCAGAGCATCGGACCTGTGAAGGGGCAGTGACCGGCGGCAGTTAAAAGCGGCGGCAGATTCAAATCGGCGGCAGTTGCGAGGTGAGGCCCGATCAGAGCATCGGACCTGTGAAGGGGCAGTGACCGGCGGCAGTTAAAAGCGGCGGCAGATTCAAATCGGCGGCAGTTGCGAGGTGAGGCCCGATCAGAGCAGTTTAAAAGCTCACCTTTCGCGGGCTTTTTCTTTCACAGCTGGTGCAGTCGGGAGAGCAGGAGGCCAGTAACTCTTATATAGGTGGAGCTGTTGCTAAACCCGAAACACTACAGTGTAGTGTCTCCCACCCTTCCACCTCCTCTAACCTTTTAGGGGTTAGGGGAAGTTGAAAAGGTAGGTTCAATTTATTTTATTTCAGGAGCCTAACCTAGGTGGAAAAGGTTCCAGGACAGGAGGCGGCAGTGAAAATACAACACCAGAAAACAGGTAGGTGACTGGTTGGTGAGTACTTTCACAAACTTATTCTAAGTAGAATTCAATAATTAAGCTAAATCGTAGTAATTAAAAGGGTATTGTAAGGGTTAAGTCATGGAAGGGCAGCTCGGACCCGTGTCATGCTCCTCCTGTGCCATGTGGGAAATCAGGGACACTGTCCCTGACATCTATGTGTGCAGGAAGTGTGTCCAGCTGCAGCTCCTAGCGGACCGCATGGCGGCGCTGGAGCTGCGAATGGACTCACTCTGGAGCATACGCGATGCTGAGGATCTTGTGGATAGCACATTCAGTGAGTTGGTCACACCGCAGGTAAAGGCTAGCTCAGACAGTAAATGGGTGACCAAAAGGCAGGGTAAAGGCAGGAAGGTAGTGCAGGAGTCACCTGCGGTCATCTCCCTCCAAAACAGGTTTACCGTTTTGGGTACTGTTGGGGGAGATGACTTATCAGGGGAAGGCACCAGCAGACAGGTTCAGGGCACCATGACTGGCTCTGCTGCACAGAAGGGCGGGAAAAAGAGGGATAGGGCTATAGTGATAGGGGATTCAATTGTAAGGGGGATAGATAGGAGTTTCTGTGGCCGAGACCGAGACTCCAAGATGGTATGTTGCCTCCCTGGTGCAAGGGTCAAGGATGTCTCGGAGCGGGTGCAGAGCATTCTGAAGGGGGAGGGGGATCAGCCAGTTGTCGTGGTACATGTAGGTACCAACGATGTAGGTAAAAAGAGGGAGGAGGTCCTACAAGCTGAATTTAGGGAGTTAGGAGCTAAATTGAAAAGTAGGACCTCAAAGGTAGTAATCTCTGGATTGCTACCAGTGCCACGAGCTAATAAGTTTAGAGAGAGTAAGATAGATAAGCTAAATACGTGGCTTGAGCAGTGGTGCAAGGGAGAGGGATTTAAATTCTTGAGGCATTGGAACCAGTTCTTGGGGAGGAGTGACCTGTACCAAGGGGACGGTCTACACCTGAACTGTGAGGGAGCCGATGTCCTCGGGGTAATATTTTCTAGGGCGGTTCGGGAGGATTTAAACTAATTTGGCAGGGGGATGGGAACCTAGGTAGTGGAAAAGAGGGAAGTCATATGAAGTCAGAAATAGATGGTAGAAAGGTGAGAAGCAATAAGCAAAGGAGAGAAACACAAAGGGCCAAACTAATTCACAATGAGAGTGTGAAAAAAGCAAGCCTGAAGGCTTTGTATCTTAATGCTAGAAGCATTAGGAACAAGGTGGATGAATTAGTTGTGGAAATAGAGGTAAACAAGTATGATTTGATTGGGATTACAGAAACGTGGCTGCAGGGTGGGCAAGGCTGGGAACTTAACATCCAGGGATATACAATATTTAGGAAGGATCGGCAAAAAGGTAGGGGAGGTGGGGTAGCATTGCTGGTAAAGGAGGGGATTAATGCAATGGAAAGGAAGGATATTAACTCGGATGAAACGGAATCTATATGGGTAGAAATGAGAAATAGCAAGGGGAGGAAAACGTTAGTGGGTGTGATATATAGGCCTCCAAATAGTAATATGGAGGTGAGGGAAGGCATAAAAAGGGAAATTAGAGAAGCGTGCGATAAGAGCACAGCTGTCATCATGGGTGACTTTAATTTACATATTGATTGGACTACCCAAATTAGTAAAAATTCTGAGGAGGAGGAATTCCTGGAATGTTTTCGGGACGGTTATCTGGACCAATATGTCGAGGAGCCGACTCGAGATCAGGCCATTTTAGACTGGGTATTGTGCAATGAGAAGGGACTTATCAGCAATCTTCTTGTACGAGGCCCCTTGGGTCAGAGCGATCATAATATGATCGAGCTCTCAGTCGAGATGGAGAGTGAGGAAATTGAATCAGAGACTAAGGTCCAGAACTTAAATAAAGGGAATTACGAGGGTATGAGACGGGAATTGGGTAAGATTGATTGGGTGGTGTTTCTGGGGGGATTGACAGTGGATAGACAATGGCAAGCATTCAAAGATAGAATGGAAGAATTCCAGAACATGTTTATACCGGTTTGGCATAAAAATAAACCTAAAAAGGTGACTCAACCGTGGATAACGAGGGAAATTAGGGACAGCATAAAATCAAAAAAAAGGGCATATCAACTGGCAAAAAAAAGCACCAGACCGGAAGATTGGGGGCAGTACAGGATACAGCAAAAGAGGACAAAGGGATTAATCAGGAAGGGGAAAATAGAATACGAAAGTAAACTTGCAGCAAACATAAAGACAGACTGCAAAAGCTTTTATCGGTATATCAGGAGGAAAAGACTGGTAAAATCCCAAGTCGGTCCCTTGCAGTCCGATTCGGGAGAATATATAATGGAGAATAAGGAAATGGCAGACCAATTAAACTCATACTTTGGTTCTGTATTCACAAAGGAGGACACAAATAACCTCCCAGGAATATCGGCAAACATAGGGACTAATGAGAGGGAGGAGCTGACAGAAATTAGTATCTCTAGGGATATGGTGTTGGGTAAGTTGAGGGGACTGAAGGCCGACAAATCCCCGGGGCCTGATAAACTACATCCTAGGATACTTAAGGAGGTGGCCCTGGAGATAGCAGATGCTCTAAGGATCATCTTCCGGAACTCCATTGACTCGGGAACAGTACCCGTGGATTGGAGGGTAGCTAATGTTACCCCAATATTTAAAAAGGGGGGTAGAGAGAAAGCAGGGAATTATAGACCAGTAAGCCTTACATCGGTTGTGGGCAAAATGCTAGAGTCCATTATTAAGGATAAAATAGCGGAGCACTTGACAAATGGGGAAAGGATCGGACAGAGTCAACATGGATTTACAAAGGGTAAATCGTGTTTGACTAATCTGCTGGAATTTTTTGAGGAAGTAACTGGTAAAATAGATGGGGGAGAGCCAGTGGATGTGGTGTACCTTGACTTCCAGAAAGCCTTCGATAAGGTCCCACACAAAAGATTATCATGCAAAATTAAGGCTCATGGGATTGGGGGCAAAGTATTAACGTGGATAGAGAACTGGCTGGCGGATAGAAAACAGAGAGTTGGAATAAACGGCTCGTTTTCGGAGTGGCAGGCAGTGACCAGCGGGGTGCCGCAAGGATCTGTCCTGGGACCCCAGCTGTTCACAATATATATAAATGATCTGGATCAGGGAATTGGATGCAATATTTCCAAATTCGCTGACGACACTAAACTAGGAGGAGGGGTGGGCTCTGATGAGGATGTCAGGAGGCTACAGTGCGATTTGGACAGGTTGGGGGAATGGGCGGATACGTGGCAGATGCACTATAATGTGGATAAATGCGAGGTTATCCACTTTGGGGGTAAAAACAGGAGGGTAGATTATTATCTAAATGGCAATAGATTGGGAGATGGGGAAGTGCAGAGGGACCTGGGTGTTCTTGTGCACCAGTCACTGAAGGAGAGCATGCAGGTGCAACAGGCGATTAAGAAGGCAAATGGTATGTTGGCCTTCATATCAAGGGGGTTCGAGTATAGGAATAGGGATACCTTACTACAGCTGTACAAGGTGCTGGTGAGACCGCATCTGGAGTATTGTGTACAGTTTTGGTCGCCCCATCTGCGGAAGGATGTTCTTGCCATGGAAAGAGGGCAACGGCGATTCACCAGGCTGATACCTGGAATGGCGGGAATGACCTACGAAGAGAGATTAAATAGTTTGGGCTTGTACTCACTGGAGTTTAGAAGATTGAGAGGGGATCTCATCGAAACATATAAAATTATGGCAGGCCTGGACAGGCTGAATTCAGAGAGAATGTTTCCAATGGCCGGGGAGCACAGAACCAGGGGCCACAGTCTAAAAATAGCGGGCAAATCATTTAAAACAGAGATGAGGAAAAATTTCTTCACTCAAAGAGTGGTGAGCCTGTGGAATTCCCTGCCACAGAGGGCTGTGAAGGCTAATTCAATAAATATTTTCAAGAGAGAATTGGATATATTTCTGAAGGCTAAGGGGATTAAGGGTTACGGAGAAAAGGCGGGGACGGGGTACTGAACTGGTAAAATCAGCTATGATCTCAGACGAAGATCAGCCATGATCTCATTGAATGGCGGAGCAGGCTCAAAGGGCCGAATGGCCTACTCCTGTTCCTATCTCTATGTTACTATGTTTTTACAGTGTCACTAACACACACACACACACACAGACCAGAGGGAATCTCCCCGCTGTGTTTACAGTGTCACGAACACACACACACAGACCAGAGGGAATCTCCCCGCTGTGTTTACAGTGTCACTAACACACACACACAGACCAGAGGGAATCTCCCCGCTGTGTTTACAGTGTCACTAACACACACACACAGACCAGAGGGAATCTCCCCGCTGTGTTTACAGTGTCAATAACACACACACACACAGACCAGAGGGAATCTCCCCGCTGTGTTCACAGTGTCACTAACACACACACGCAGACCGGAGGGAATCTCCCCGCTGTGTTTACAGTGTCACTAACACACACACACAGACCAGAGGGAATCTCCCCGCTGTGTTTACAGTGTCACTAACACACACACACAGACCAGAGGGAATCTCCCCGCTGTGTTTACAGTGTCACTAACACACACACACACAGACCAGAGGGAATCTCCCCGCTGTGTTTACAGTGTCACTAACACACACACACAGACCAGAGGGAATCTCCCCGCTGTGTTTACAGTGTCACTAACACACACACACAGACCAGAGGGAATCTCCCCGCTCTGTTTACAGTGTCACTAACACACACAGACCAGCGGGAATCTCCCCGCTGTGTTTACAGTGTCACTAACACACACACACAAACCAGAGGGAATCTCCCCGCTGTGTTTACAGTGTCACTAACACACACACACAGACCAGAGGGAATCTCCCCGCTGTGTTTACAGTGTCACTAACACACACACACAGACCAGAGGGAATCTCCCCGCTGTGTTTACAGTGTCACTAACACACATACACAGACCAGAGGGAATCTCCCCGCTGTGTTTACAGTGTCTCTAACACACACACACACAGATCAGAGGGGATCTCCCCGCTGTGTTTACAGTGTCACTAACACACACACACAGACCAGAGGGAATCTCCCCGCTGTGTTTACAGTGTCATTAACACACACACACACAGACCAGAGGGAAACTCCCCGCTGTGTTTACAGTGTCACTAACACACACACACACACAGACCAGAGGGAATCTCCCCGCTGTGTTTACAGTGTCACTAACACACACACACACAGACCAGAGGGAATCTCCCCGCTGTGTTTACAGTGTCACTAACACACACACACACAGACCAGAGGGAATCTCCCCGCTGTGTTTACAGAGTCACTAACACACACACACAGACCAGAGGGAATCTCCCCGCTGTGTTTACAGTGTCACCAACACACACACACACAGACCAGAGGGAATCTCCCCACTGTGTTTACAGTGTCACTAACACACATACACAGACCAGAGGGAATCTCCCCGTGTTCACAGTGTCACGAACACACACACACAGACCAGAGGGAATCTCCCCGCTGTGTTTACAGTGTCACTAACACACACACACAGACCAGAGGGAATCTCCCCGCTGTGTTTACAGTGTCACTAACACACACACACACACACACACAGACCAGAGGGAATCTCCCCGCTGTGTTTACAGTGTCACTAACACACATACACAGACCAGAGGGAATCTCCCCGTGTTTACAGTGTCACGAACACACACACACAGACCAGAGGGAATCTCCCCGCTGTGTTTACAGTGTCACAAACACACACACACAGACCAGAGGGAATCTCCCCGCTGTGTTTACAGTGTCACTAACACACACACAGACCAGAGGGAATCTCCCCGCTGTGTTTACAGTGTCACTAACACACACACACAGACCAGAGGGAATCTCCCCGCTGTGTTTACAGTGTCACTAACACACACACACAGACCGGAGGGAATCTCCCCGCTGTGTTTACAGTGTCACTAACACACAGACCAGAGGGAATCTCCCCGCTGTGTTTAACAGTGTCACTAACACACACACACAGACCAGAGGGAATCTCCCCGCTGTGTTTACAGTGTCACTAACACACACACACAGACCAGAGGGAATCTCCCCGCTGTGTTTACAGTGTCACTAACACACACACACAGACCAGAGGGAATCTCCCCGCTGTGTTTACAGTGTCACTAACACACACACACAGGCCAGAGGGAATCACCTCGCTGTGTTTACAGTGTCACTAACACACACACACACAGACCAGAGGGAATCTCCCCGCTGCATTTACAGTGTCAATAACACACACACACACAGACCAGAGCGAATCTCCCCGCTGTGTTTAGTGTCACGAACACACACACGCAGACCAGAGGGAATCTCCCCGCTGTGTTTACAGTGTCACTAACACACACACACAGACCAGAGGGAATCTCCCCGCTGTGTTTACAGTGTCACTAACACACACACACAGACCAGAGGGAATCTCCCCACTGTGTTTACAGTGTCACTAACACACACACACACAGACCAGAGGGAATCTCCCCGCTGTGTTTACAGTGTCACTAACACACACACACAGACCAGAGGGAATCTCCCCGCTGTGTTTACAGTGTCACTAACACACACACACAGACCAGAGGGAATCTCCCCGCTGTGTTTACAGTGTCACTAACACACACACACACACAGACCAGCGGGAATCTCCCCGCTGTGTTTACAGTGTCACTAACACACACACGCAAACCAGAGTGAATCTCCCCGCTGTGTTTACAGTGTCACTAACACACACACACAGACCAGAGGGAATCTCCCCGCTGTGTTTACAGTGTCACTAACACACACACACACAGACCAGAGGGAATCTCCCCGCTGTGTTTACAGTGTCACTAACACACACACACACAGACCAGAGGGAATCTCCCCGCTGTGTTTACAGTGTCGCTAACACACACACACACAGACCAGAGGGAATCTCCCCGCTGTGTTTACAGTGTCACTAACACACACACACACAGACCAGAGGGAATCTCCCCGCTGTGTTTACAGAGTCAGTAACACACACACACAGACCAGAGGGAATCTCCCCGCTGTGTTTACAGTGTCACCAACACACACACACACACACAGACCAGAGGGAATCTCCCCGCTGTGTTTACAGTGTCACTAACACACATACACAGACCAGAGGGAATCTCCCCGTGTTTACAGTGTCACTAACACACACACACAGACCAGAGGGAATCTCCCCGCTGTGTTTACAGTGTCACTAACACACACACACAGGCCAGAGGGAATCTCCCCGCTGTGTTTACAGTGTCACTAACACACACACACAGGCCAGAGGGAATCACCTCGCTGTGTTTACAGTGTCACTAACACAGACACACACAGACCAGAGGGAATCTCCCCGCTGCATTTACAGTGTCAATAACACACACACACACAGACCAGAGCGAATCTCCCCGCTGTGTTTAGTGTCACGAACACACACACGCAGACCAGAGGGAATCTCCCCGCTGTGTTTACACTGTCACTAACACACACACACAGACCAGAGGGAATCTCCCCGCTGTGTTTACAGTGTCACTAACACACACACACAGACCAGAGGGAATCTCCCCACTGTGTTTACAGTGTCACTAACACACACACACACAGACCAGAGGGAATCTCCCCGCTGTGTTTACAGTGTCACTAACACACACACACAGACCAGAGGGAATCTCCCCGCTGTGTTTACAGTGTCACTAACACACACACACAGACCAGAGGGAATCTCCCCGCTGTGTTTACAGTGTCACTAACACACACACACACACAGACCAGCGGGAATCTCCCCGCTGTGTTTACAGTGTCACTAACACACACACGCAAACCAGAGTGAATCTCCCCGCTGTGTTTACAGTGTCACTAACACACACACACAGACCAGAGGGAATCTCCCCGCTGTGTTTACAGTGTCACTAACACACACACACACAGACCAGAGGGAATCTCCCCGCTGTGTTTACAGTGTCACTAACACACACACACACAGACCAGAGGGAATCTCCCCGCTGTGTTTACAGTGTCGCTAACACACACACACACAGACCAGAGGGAATCTCCCCGCTGTGTTTACAGTGTCACTAACACACACACACACAGACCAGAGGGAATCTCCCCGCTGTGTTTACAGAGTCAGTAACACACACACACAGACCAGAGGGAATCTCCCCGCTGTGTTTACAGTGTCACCAACACACACACACACACAGACCAGAGGGAATCTCCCCGCTGTGTTTACAGTGTCACTAACACACATACACAGACCAGAGGGAATCTCCCCGTGTTTACAGTGACACTAACACACACACACAGACCAGAGGGAATCTCCCCGCTGTGTTTACAGTGTCACTAACACACACACACAGGCCAGAGGGAATCTCCCCGCTGTGTTTACAGTGTCACTAACACACACACACAGACCAGAGGGAATCTCCCCGCTGTGTCTACAGTGTCACTAACACACACACACAGACCAGAGGGAATCTCCCCGCTGTGTCTACAGTGTCACTAACACACACACATAGACCAGAGGGTATCTCCCCGCTGTGTTTGCAGTGTCACTAACACACACACACAGACCAGAGGGAATCTCCCCGCTGTGTCTACAGTGTCACTAACACACACACACAGACCAGAGGGAATCTCCCCGCTGTGTCTGCAGTGTCACTAACACACACACATAGACCAGAGGGAATCTCCCCGCTGTGTTTACAGTGTCACTAACACACACACACAGGCCAGAGGGAATCACCTCGCTGTGTTTACAGTGTCACTAACACACACACACACAGACCAGAGGGAATCTCCCCGCTGTGTTTACAGTGTCACTAACACACACACACAGACCAGAGGGAATCTCCCCGCTGTGTTTACAGAGTGACTAACACACACACACAGACCACAGGGAATCTCCCCGCTGTGTTTACAGTGTCACTAACACACACACACAGACCAGAGGGAATCTCCCCGCTGTGTTTACAGTGTCACTAACACACACACAGACCAGAGGGAATCTCCCCGCTGTGTTTACAGTGTCACTAACACACACACACACAGACCAGAGGGAATCTCCCCGCTGTGTTTACAGTGTCACTAACACACACAGACCAGAGGGAATCTCCCCGCTGTGTTTACAGTGTCACTAACACACACACAGAGCACAGGGAATCTCCCCGCTGTGTTTGCAGTGTCACTAACACACACACAGACCAGAGGGAATCTCCCTGCTGTGTTTACAGTGTCACAAACACACACACACACACACACACAGACCAGAGGGAATCTCCCCGCTGTGTTCACAGTGTCACTAACACACACACACAGACCAGAGGGAATCTCCCCGCTGTGCTCACAGTGTCACTAACACATACACACAGGCCAGAGGGAATCTCCCCGCTGTGTTTAGTGTCACTAACACACACACACACAGACGAGAGGGAATCTCCCCGCTGTGTTTACAGTGTCACTAACACACACACACACAGACCAGAGGGAATCTCCCCGCTGTGTTTACAGTGTCACTAACACACACACAGACCAGAGGGAATCTCCCCGCTGTGTTTACAGTGTCACTAACACACACACACAGACCAGAGGGAATCTCCCCGCTGTGTTTACAGTGTCACTAACACACACACACAGACCAGAGGGAATCTCCCCGCTGTGTTTACAGTGTCACTAACACGCACACACGGACCAGAGGGAATCTCCCCGCTGTGTTTACAGAGTCACTAACACACACACACAGACCAGAGGGAATCTCCCCGCTGTGTTTACAGTGTCACTAACACACACACACAGACCAGAGGGAATCTCCCCGCTGTGTTTACAGTGTCACTAACACACACACACAGACCAGAGGGAATCTCCCCGCTGTGTTTACAGTGTCACTAACACACACACACACAGACCAGCGGGAATCTCCCCGCTGTGTTTACAGTGTCACTAACACACACACGCAAACCAGAGGGAATCTCCCCGCTGTGTTTACAGTGTCACTAACACACACACACACAGACCAGAGGGAATCTCCCCGCTGTGTTTACAGAGTCACTAACACACACACACACAGACCAGAGGGAATCTCCCCGCTGTGTTTACAGTGTCACCAACACACACACACACAGACCAGAGGGAATCTCCCCGCTGTGTTTACAGTGTCACTAACACACACACACAGACCAGGGGGAATCACCCCGCTCTGTTTACAGTGTCACGAACACACACACACAGACCAGAGCGAATCTCCCCCCTGTGTTTACAGTGTCACTAACACACACACACAGACCAGAGGGAATCTCCCCGCTGTGTTTACAGTGTCACTAACACACACACACAGGCCAGAGGGAATCACCTCGCTGTGTTTACAGTGTCACTAACACACAGACACACAGACCAGAGGGAATCTCCCCGCTGTGTTTACATTGTCACTAACACACACACACAGACCAGAGGGAATCTCCCCGCTGTGTTTACAGTGTCACTAACACACACACACAGACCAGAGGGAATCTCCCCGCTGTGTTTACAGTGTCACTAACACACACACACACAGGCCAGAGGGAATCTCCCCGCTGTGTTTACAGTGTCACTAACACACACACACACAGACCAGAGGGAATCTCCCCGCTGTGTTTACAGTGTCACTAACACACACACACAGACCACAGGGAATCTCCCCGCTGTGTTTACAGTGTCACTAACACACACACACAGACCAGAGGGAATCTCCCCGCTGTGTTTACAGTGTCACTAACACACACACACAGACCAGAGGGAATCTCCCCGCTGTGTTTACAGTGTCACTAACACACACACACACAGACCAGAGGGAATCTCCCCGCTGTGTTTACAGTGTCACTAACACACACACAGACCAGAGGGAATCTCCCCGCTGTGTTTACAGAGTCACTAACTCACACACACAGACCAGAGGGAATCTCCCCGCTGTGTTTACAGTGTCACCAACACACACACACACAGACCAGAGGGAAACTCCCCGCTGTGTTTACAGTGTCACTAACACACATACACAGACCAGAGGGAATCTCCCCATGTTTACAGTGTCACTAACACACACACACAGACCAGAGGGAATCTCCCCGCTGTGTTTACAGTGTCACTAACACACACACACAGGCCAGAGGGAATCTCCCCGCTGTGTTTACAGTGTCACTAACACACACACACAGACCAGAGGGAATCTCCCCACTGTGTCTACAGTGTCACTAACACACACACATAGACCAGAGGGAATCTCCCCGCTGTGTTTGCAGTGTCACTAACACACACACACAGGCCAGAGGGAATCACCTCGCTGTGTTTACAGTGTCACTAACACACACACACACAGACCAGAGGGAATCTCCCCGCTGTGTTTACAGAGTGACTAACACACACACACAGACCAGAGGGAATCTCCCCGCTGTGTTTAGTGTCACTAACACACACACACAGACCAGAGGGAATCTCCCCGCTGTGTTTACAGTGTCACTAACACACACACAGACCAGAGGGAATCTCCCCGCTGTGTTTACAGTGTCACTAACACACACACACACACAGACCAGAGGGATTCTCCCCGCTGTGTTTACAGTGTCACTAACACACACACACACAGACCAGAGGGAATCTCCCCGCTGTGTTTACAGTGTCACTAACACACACACAGAGCACAGGGAATCTCCCCGCTGTGTTTGCAGTGTCACTAACACACACGCAGACCAGAGCGAATCTCCCTGCTATGTTTACAGTGTCACTAACACACACACACACACACAGACCAGAGGGAATCTCCCCGCTGTGTTCACAGTGTCACTAACACACACACACAGACCAGAGGGAATCTCCCCGCTGTGTTTACAGTGTCACTAACACACACACACAGACCAGAGGGAATCTCCCCGCTGTCTTTACAGTGTCACTAACACACACACACACAGACCAGAGGGAATCTCCCCGCTGTGTTTAAAGTGTCACTAAAACACACACACAAAGACCAGAGGGAATCTCCCCGCTGTGTTTACAGTGTCACGAACACACACACACAGACCAGAGCGAATCTCCCCGCTGTGTTTACAGTGTCACTAACACACACACACACAGACCAGAGGGAATCTCCCCGCTGTGTTTACAGTGTCACTAACACGCACACAGACCAGAGGGAATCTCCCCGCTGTGTTTACAGTGTCACTAACACACACACACACAGACCAGAGGGAATCTCCCCGCTGTGTTTACAGTGTCACTAACACACACACACACAGACCAGAGGGAATCTCCCCGCTGTGTTTACAGAGTCACGAACACACACACACAGACCAGAGGGAATCTCCCCGCTGTGTTTACAGTGTCACCAACACACACACACACAGACCAGAGGGAATCTCCCCGCTGTGTTTACAGTGTCACTAACACACATACACAGACCAGAGGGAATCTCCCCGTGTTTACAGTGTCACTAAGACACACACACAGACCAGAGGGAATCTCCCCGCTGTGTTTACAGTGTCACTAACACACACACACAGGCCAGAGGGAATCTCCCCGCTGTGTTTACAGTGTCACTAACACACACACACAGACCAGAGGGAATCTCCCCGCTGTGTCTACAGTGTCACTAACACACACACATAGACCAGAGGGAATCTCCCCGCTGTGTTTGCAGTGTCACTAACACACACACACAGGCCAGAGGGAATCACCTCGCTGTGTTTACAGTGTCACTAACACACACACACACAGACCAGAGGGAATCTCCCCGCTGTGTTTACAGAGTGACTAACACACACACACAGACCAGAGGGAATCTCCCCGCTGTGTTTACAGTGTCACTAACACACACACAGACCAGAGGGAATCTCCCCGCTGTGTTTACAGTGTCACTAACACACACACACACACACACCAGAGGGAATCTCCCCGCTGTGTTTACAGTGTCACTAACACGCACACACGGACCAGAGGGAATCTCCCCGCTGTGTTTACAGAGTCACTAACACACACACACAGACCAGAGGGAATCTCCCCGCTGTGTTCACAGTGTCACTAACACACACACACAGACCAGAGGGAATCTCCCCGCTGTGTTTACAGTGTCTCTAACACACACACACACACAGACCAGAGAGAATCTCCCCGCTGTGTTTACAGTGTCACTAACACACACACACACAGACCAGAGGGAATCTCCCCGCTGTGTTTACAGTGTCACTAACACACACAGACCAGAGGGAATCTCCCCGCTGTGTTTACAGTGTCACTAACACACACACAGAGCACAGGGAATCTCCCCGCTGTGTTTGCAGTGTCACTAACACACACACAGACCAGAGGGAATCTCCCTGCTGTGTTTACAGTGTCACTAACACACACACACACACACAGACCAGAGGGAATCTCCCCGCTGTGTTCACAGTGTCACTAACACACACACACAGACCAGAGGGAATCTCCCCGCTGTGCGCACAGTGTCGCTAACACATACACACAGGCCAGAGGGAATCTCCCCGCTGTGTTTACAGTGTCACTAACACACACACACACAGACCAGAGGGAATCTCCCCGCTGTGTTTACAGTGTCACTAACACACACACAGAGCACAGGGAATCTCCCCGCTGTGTTTGCAGTGTCACGAACACACACACAGACCAGAGCGAATCTCCCTGCTGTGTTTACAGTGTCACTAACACACACACACACACACAGACCAGAGGGAATCTTCCCGCTGTGTTTAGTGTCACTAACACACACACACACAGACGAGAGGGAATCTCCCTGCTGTGTTTACAGTGTCACTAACACACACACACAGACCAGAGGGAATCTCCCCGCTGTGTTTACAGTGTCACTAACACACACACAGACCAGAGGGAATCTCCCCGCTGTGTTTACAGTGTCACTAACAGACACACACAGACCAGAGGGAATCTCCCCGCTGTGTTTACAGTGTCACTAACACACACACACAGACCAGAGGGAATCTCCCCGCTGTGTTTACAGTGTCACTAACACGCACACACGGACCAGAGGGAATCTCCCCGCTGTGTTTACAGAGTCACTAACACACACACACAGACCAGAGGGAATCTCCCCGCTGTGTTCACAGTGTCACTAACACACACACACAGACCAGAGGGAATCTCCCCGCTGTGTTTACAGTGTCTCTAACACACACACACACACAGACCAGAGAGAATCTCCCCGCTGTGTTTACAGTGTCACTAACACACACACACACAGACCAGAGGGAATCTCCCCGCTGTGTTTACAGTGTCACTAACACACACAGACCAGAGGGAATCTCCCCGCTGTGTTTACAGTGTCACTAACACACACACAGAGCACAGGGAATCTCCCCGCTGTGTTTGCAGTGTCACTAACACACACACAGACCAGAGGGAATCTCCCTGCTGTGTTTACAGTGTCACTAACACACACACACACACACAGACCAGAGGGAATCTCCCCGCTGTGTTCACAGTGTCACTAACACACACACACAGACCAGAGGGAATCTCCCCGCTGTGCTCACAGTGTCACTAACACATACACACAGGCCAGAGGGAATCTCCCCGCTGTGTTTAGTGTCACTAACACACACACACACACAGACGAGAGGGAATCTCCCCGCTGTGTTTACAGTGTCACTAACACACACACACGGACCAGAGGGAATCTCCCCGCTGTGTTTACAGAGTCACTAACACACACACACAGACCAGAGGGAATCTCCCCGCTGTGTTCACAGTGTCACTAACACACACACACAGACCAGAGGGAATCTCCCCGCTGTGTTTACAGTGTCACTAACACACACACACTGACCAGAGGGAATCACCTCGCTGTGTTTACAGTGTCACTAACACACACACACACAGACCAGAGGGAATCACCCCGCTGTGTTTACACTGTCACCAACACACACACACAGACCAGAGGGAATCTCCCCGCTGTGTTTACAGTGTCACTAACACACACACACAGACCAGAGGGAATCTCCCCGCTGTGTTTACAGTGTCACTAACACACACACACACAGACCAGAGGGAATCTCCCCGCTGTGTTTACAGTGTCACTAACACACACACACAGACCAGAGGGAATCTCCCCGCTGTGTTTACAGTGTCACTAACACACACACACAGACCAGAGGGAATCTCCCCGCTGTGTTTACAGTGTCACTAACACACACACACAGACCAGAGGGAATCTCCCCGCTGTGTTTACAGTGTCAATAACACACACACACACACAGAACAGAGGGAATCTCCCCGCTGTGTTTACAGTGTCACTAACACACACACACACAGACCAGAGGGAATCTCCCCGCTGTGTTTACAGTGTCACTAACACACACACACAGACCACAGGGACTCTCCCCGCTGTGTTTACAGTGTCACTAACACACACACACAGACCAGAGGGAATCTCCCCGCTGTGTTTACAGTGTCACTAACACACACACACAGACCAGAGGGAATCTCCCCGCTGTGTTTACAGTGTCACTAACACACACACACAGACCAGAGGGAATCTCCCCGCTGTGTTTACAGTGTCACTAACACACACACACAGACCAGGGGGAATCTCCCCGCTGTGTTTAGTGTCACTAACACACACACACAGAGCAGAGGGAATCTCCCCGCTGTGTTTACCGTGTCACTAACTCACACACACACAGACCAGAGGGAATCTCCCCGCTGTGTTTACAGTGTCACTAACACACACACACACAGACCAGAGGGAATCTCCCCGCTGTGTTTACAGAGTCACTAACACACACACATAGACCAGAGGGAATCTCCCCGCTGTGTTTACACTGTCACTAACACACACACACAGACCAGAGGGAATCTCCCCGCTGTGTTTACAGTGTCACTAACACACACACACAGACCAGAGGGAATCTCCCCGCTGTGTTTACAGTGTCACTAACACACACACACAGACAGACCAGAGGGAATCTCCCCGCTGTGTTTACAGTGTCACTAACACACACACACAGACCAGAGGGAATCTCCCCGCTGTGTTTACAGTGTCACTAACACACACACACAGACCAGAGGGAATCTCCCCGCTGTGTTTACAGTGTCACTAACACACACACACAGACCAGAGGGAATCTCCCCGCTGTGTTTACAGTGTCACTAACACACACACACACAGACCAGCGGGAATCTCCCCGCTGTGTTTACAGTGTCACTAACACACACACGCAAACCAGAGGGAATTTCCCCGCTGTGTTTACAGTGTCACTAACACACACACACAGACCAGAGGGAATCTCCCCGCTGTGTTTACAGTGTCACTAACACACACACACAGACCAGAGGGAATCTCCCCGCTGTGTTTACAGTGTCAGTAACACACACACACAGACCAGAGGGAATCTCCCCGCTGTGTTTACAGCGTCACTAACACACACACACACACAGACCAGAGGGAATCTCCCCGCTGTGTTTACAGTGTCACTAACACACACACACACAGACCAGCGGGAATCTCCCCGCTGTGTTTACAGTGTCACTAACACACACAGACCAGAGGGAATCTCCCCGCTGTGTTTACAGTGTCACTAACACACACACAGAGCACAGGGAATCTCCCCGCTGTGTTTGCAGTGTCACTAACACACACACAGACCAGAGGGAATCTCCCTGCTGTGTTTACAGTGTCACTAACACACACACACACACACAGACCAGAGGGAATCTCCCCGCTGTGTTCACAGTGTCACTAACACACACACACAGACCAGAGGGAATCTCCCCGCTGTGCTCACAGTGTCACTAACACATACACACAGGCCAGAGGGAATCTCCCCGCTGTGTTTAGTGTCACTAACACACACACACACACACAGACGAGAGGGAATCTCCCCGCTGTGTTTACAGTGTCACTAACACACACACACACAGACCAGAGGGAATCTCCCCGCTGTGTTAACAGTGTCACTAACACACACACAGACCAGAGGGAATCTCCCCGCTGTGTTTACAGTGTCACTAACACACACACACAGACCAGAGGGAATCTCCCCGCTGTGTTTACAGTGTCACTAACACACACACACAGACCAGAGGGAATCTCCCCGCTGTGTTTACAGTGTCACTAACACGCACACACGGACCAGAGGGAATCTCCCCGCTGTGTTTACAGAGTCACTAACACACACACACAGACCAGAGGGAATCTCCCCGCTGTGTTCACAGTGTCACTAACACACACACACAGACCAGAGGGAATCTCCCCGCTGTGTTTACAGTGTCACTAACACACACACACTGACCAGAGGGAATCACCTCGCTGTGTTTACAGTGTCACTAACACACACACACACAGACCAGAGGGAATCACCCCGCTGTGTTTACACTGTCACCAACACACACACACAGACCAGAGGGAATCTCCCCGCTGTGTTTACAGTGTCACTAACACACACACACAGACCAGAGGGAATCTCCCCGCTGTGTTTACAGTGTCACTAACACACACACACAGACCAGAGGGAATCTCCCCGCTGTGTTTACAGTGTCACGAACACACACACACACAGACCAGAGGGAATCTCCCCGCTGTGTTTACAGTGTCAATAACACACACACACACACAGAACAGAGGGAATCTCCCCGCTGTGTTTACAGTGTCACTAACACACACACACACAGACCAGAGGGAATCTCCCCGCTGTGTTTACAGTGTCACTAACACACACACACAGACCACAGGGACGCTCCCCGCTGTATTTACAGTGTCACTAACACACACACACACAGACCAGAGGGAATCTCCCCGCTGTGTTTACAGTGTCACTAACACACACACACACAGACCAGCGGGAATCTCCCCGCTGTGTTTACAGTGTCACTAACACACACACGCAGACCAGAGGGAATCTCCCCGCTGTGTTTACAGTGTCACTAACACACACACACACAGACCAGAGGGAATCTCCCCGCTGTTTACAGTGTCACTAACACACACACACACACACAGACCAGAGGGAATCTCCCCGCTGTGTTTACAGAGTCACTAACACACACACACAGACCAGAGGGAATCTCCCCGCTGTGTTTACAGTGTCACCAACACACACACACACACACAGACCAGAGGGAATCTCCCCGCTGTGTTTACAGTGTCACTAACACACACACACAGACCAGAGGGAATCTCCCCGCTGTGTTTACAGTGTCACTAACATACACACACAGACCAGAGGTAATCTCCCCGCTGTGTTTACAGTGTCACTAACACACACACACAGACCAGAGGGAATCACCTCGCTGTGTTTACAGTGTCACTAACACACACACACACACACACACAGACCAGAGGGAATCTCCCCGCTGTGTTTACAGTGTCACTAACACACACACACAGACCAGAGGGAATCTCCCCGCTGTGTTTACAGTGTCACTAACACACACACACAGACCAGAGGGAATCTCCCCGCTGTGTTTACAGTGTCACTAACACACACACACAGACCAGGGGGAATCTCCCCGCTGTGTTTAGTGTCACTAACACACACACACAGAGCAGAGGGAATCTCCCCGCTGTGTTTACCGTGTCACTAACACACACACACACAGACCAGAGGGAATCTCCCCGCTGTGTTTACAGTGTCACTAACACACACACACACAGACCAGAGGGAATCTCCCCGCTGTGTTTACAGAGTCACTAACACACACACATAGACCAGAGGGAATCTCCCCGCTGTGTTTACACTGTCACTAACACACACACACAGACCAGAGGGAATCTCCCCGCTGTGTTTACAGTGTCACTAACACACACACACAGACCAGAGGGAATCTCCCCGCTGTGTTTACAGTGTCACTAACACACACACACAGACAGACCAGAGGGAATCTCCCCGCTGTGTTTACAGTGTCACTAACACACACACACAGACCAGAGGGAATCTCCCCGCTGTGTTTACAGTGTCACTAACACACACACACAGACCAGAGGGAATCTCCCCGCTGTGTTTACAGTGTCACTAACACACACACACAGACCAGAGGGAATCTCCCCGCTGTGTTTACAGTGTCACTAACACACACACACACAGACCAGCGGGAATCTCCCCGCTGTGTTTACAGTGTCACTAACACACACACGCAAACCAGAGGGAATTTCCCCGCTGTGTTTACAGTGTCACTAACACACACACACAGACCAGAGGGAATCTCCCCGCTGTGTTTACAGTGTCACGAACACACACACACAGACCAGAGGGAATCTCCCCGCTGTGTTTACAGTGTCACTAACACACACACACAGACCAGAGGGAATCTCCCCGCTGTGTTTACAGCGTCACTAACACACACACACACAGACCAGAGGGAATCTCCCCGCTGTGTTTACAGTGTCACTAACACACACACACACAGACCAGCGGGAATCTCCCCGCTGTGTTTACAGTGTCACTAACACACACACAAACCAGAGGGAATCTCCCCGCTGTGTTTACAGTGTCACTAACACACACACACACACACAGACCAGAGGGAATCTCCCCGCTGTGTTTACAGTGTCACTAACACACACACACAGACCAGAGGGAAACTCCCCGCTGTGTTTACAGTGTCACTAACACACACACACAGACCAGAGGTAATCTCCCCGCTGTGTTTACAGTGTCACTAACACACACACACAGACCTGAGGGAATCTCCCCGCTGTGTTTACAGTGTCACGAACACACACACACAGACCAGAGGGAATCTCCCCGCTGTGTTTACAGTGTCACTAACACACACACACAGACCAGAGGGAATCACCTCGCTGTGTTTACAGTGTCACTAACACACACACACACACACACACACAGACCAGAGGGAATCTCCCCGCTGTGTTTACAGTGTCACTAACACACACACACAGACCAGAGGGAATCTCCCCGCTGTGTTTACAGTGTCACTAACACACACACACAGACCAGAGGGAATCTCCCCGCTGTGTTTACAGTGTCACTAACACACACACACAGACCAGGGGGAATCTCCCCGTTGTGTATAGTGTCACTAACACACACACACAGAGCAGAGGGAATCTCCCCGCTGTGTTTACCGTGTCACTAACACACACACACAGACAGACCAGAGGGAATCTCCCCGCTGTGTTTACAGTGTCACTAACACACACACACAGACCAGAGGGAATCTCCCCGCTGTGTTTACAGTGTCACTAACACACACACACAGACCAGAGGGAATCTCCCCGCTGTGTTTACAGTGTCACTAACACACACACACAGACCAGAGGGAATCTCCCCGCTGTGTTTACAGTGTCACTAACACACACACACACAGACCAGCGGGAATCTCCCCGCTGTGTTTACAGTGTCACTAACACACACACGCAAACCAGAGGGAATTTCCCCGCTGTGTTTACAGTGTCACTAACACACACACACAGACCAGAGGGAATCTCCCCGCTGTGTTTACAGTGTCACGAACACACACACACAGACCAGAGGGAATCTCCCCGCTGTGTTTACAGTGTCACTAACACACACACACAGACCAGAGGGAATCTCCCCGCTGTGTTTACAGCGTCACTAACACACACACACACAGACCAGAGGGAATCTCCCCGCTGTGTTTACAGTGTCACTAACACACACACACACAGACCAGCGGGAATCTCCCCGCTGTGTTTACAGTGTCACTAACACACACACACAAACCAGAGGGAATCTCCCCGCTGTGTTTACAGTGTCACTAACACACACACACACACACAGACCAGAGGGAATCTCCCCGCTGTGTTTACAGTGTCACTAACACACACACACAGACCAGAGGGAAACTCCCCGCTGTGTTTACAGTGTCACTAACACACACACACAGACCAGAGGTAATCTCCCCGCTGTGTTTACAGTGTCACTAACACACACACACAGACCTGAGGGAATCTCCCCGCTGTGTTTACAGTGTCACGAACACACACACACAGACCAGAGGGAATCTCCCCGCTGTGTTTACAGTGTCACTAACACACACACACAGACCAGAGGGAATCACCTCGCTGTGTTTACAGTGTCACTAACACACACACACACACACACACAGACCAGAGGGAATCTCCCCGCTGTGTTTACAGTGTCACTAACACACACACACAGACCAGAGGGAATCTCCCCGCTGTGTTTACAGTGTCACTAACACACACACACAGACCAGAGGGAATCTCCCCGCTGTGTTTACAGTGTCACTAACACACACACACAGACCAGGGGGAATCTCCCCGTTGTGTTTAGTGTCACTAACACACACACACAGAGCAGAGGGAATCTCCCCGCTGTGTTTACCGTGTCACTAACACACACACACACAGACCAGAGGGAATCTCCCCGCTGTGTTTACAGTGTCACTAACACACACACACACACAGACCAGGGGGAATCTCCCCGCTGTGTTTACAGAGTCACTAACACACACACATAGACCAGAGGGAATCTCCCCGCTGTGTTTACACTGTCACTAACACACACACACAGACCAGAGGGAATCTCCCCGCTGTGTTTACAGTGTCACTAACACACACACACAGACCAGAGGGAATCTCCCCGCTGTGTTTACAGTGTCACTAACACACACACACAGACAGACCAGAGGGAATCTCCCCGCTGTGTTTACAGTGTCACTAACACACACACACAGACCAGAGGGAATCTCCCCGCTGTGTTTACAGTGTGACTAACACACACACACAGACCAGAGGGAATCTCCCCGCTGTGTTTACAGTGTCACGAACATACACACGCAGGCCAGAGGGAATCTCCCCGCTGTGTTTGCAGTGTCACTAACACACACACACAGACAGACCAGAGGGAATCTCCCCGCTGTGTTTACAGTGTCACGAACACACACACACAGACCAGAGGGAATCTCCCCGCTGTGTTTACAGTGTCACTAACACACACACACAGACCAGAGGGAATCTCCCCACTGTGTTTACAGTGTCACTAACACACACACACAGACCAGAGGGAATCTCCCCGCTGTGTTTACAGTGTCACTAACACACACACACACAGACCAGCGGGAATCACCCCGCTGTGTTTACAGTGTCACTAACACACACACGCAAACCAGAGGGAATTTCCCCGCTGTGTTTACAGTGTCACTAACACACACACACAGACCAGAGGGAATCTCCCCGCTGTGTTTACAGTGTCACTAACACACACACACAGACCAGAGGGAATCTCCCCGCTGTGTTTACAGTGTCACTAACACACACACACAGACCAGAGGGAATCTCCCCGCTGTGTTTACAGCGTCACTAACACACACACACACAGACCAGAGGGAATCTCCCCGCTGTGTTTACAGTGTCACTAACACACACACACACAGACCAGCGGGAATCTCCCCGCTGTGTTTACAGTGTCACTAACACACACACACAAACCAGAGGTAATCTCCCCGCTGTGTTTACAGTGTCACTAACACACACAGACCAGAGGGAATCTCCCCGCTGTTTATACAGTGTCACCAACACACACACACACAGACCAGAGGGAATCTCCCCGCTGTGTTTACAGTGTCACTAACACACATACACAGACCAGAGGGAATCTCCCCGTGTTTACAGTGTCACTAACACACACACACAGACCAGAGGGAATCTCCCCGCTGTGTTTACAGTGTCACTAACACACACACACAGACCAGAGGGAATCTCCCCGCTGTGTTTACAGTGTCGCTAACACACACGCACAGACCAGAGGGAATCTCCCCGCTGTGTTTACAGTGTCACTAACACACACACACAAACCAGAGGGAATCTCCCCGCTGTGTTTACAGTGTCACTAACACACACACACAGACCAGAGGGAATCTCCCCGCTTTGTTTACAGTGTCACTAACACGCACACACGGACCAGAGGGGATCTCCCCGCTGTGTTTACAGTGTCACTAACACACACACACAGACCAGAGGGAATCTCCCTGCTGTGTTTACAATGTCACTAACACACACACACACAGAGACCAGAGGGAATCCCCCCGCTGTGTTTACAGTGTCACTAACACACACACACACACACACACACACACAGACGAGAGGGAATCTCCCCGCTGTGTTTACAGTGTCACTAACACACACACACAGACCAGAGGGAATCTCCCCGCTGTGTTTACAGTGTCACTAACACACACACACAGACAGACCAGAGGGAATCTCCCCGCTGTGTTTACAGTGTCACTAACACACACACACAGACCAGAGGGAATCTCCCCGCTGTGTTTACAGTGTCACTAACACACACAGACCAGAGGGAATCTCCCCGCTGTGTTTACAGTGTCACTAACACACACACACACACACAGACCAGCGGGAATCTCCCCGCTGTGTTTACAGTGTCACTAACACACACACACAGACCAGAGGGAATCTCCCCGCTGTGTTTACAGTGTCACTAACACACACACACAGACCAGAGGGAATCTCCCCGCTGTGTTTACAGTGTCAATAACACACACACACACACACACACACAGACCAGAGGGAATCTCCCCGCTGTGTTTACAGTGTCACTAACACACACACACACACAGACCAGAGGGAATCCCCCCGCTGTGTTTACAGTGTCACTAACACACACACACAGACCAGAGGGAATCTCCCCGCTGTGTTTACAGTGTCACTAACACACACACACAGACCAGAGGGAATCTCCCCGCTGTGTTTACAGTGTCACTAACACACACACACACACAGACCAGCGGGAATCTCCCCGCTGTGTTTACAGTGTCACTAACACACACACGCAAACCAGAGGGAATCTCCCCGCTGTGTTTACAGTGTCACTAACACACACACAGACCAGAGGGAATCTCCCCGCTGTGTTTACAGTGTCACTAACACACACACACAGACCAGAGGGAATCTCCCCGCTGTGTTTACAGTGTCACTAACACACACACACAGACCAGAGGGAATCTCCCCGCTGTGTTTACAGTGTCACTAACACACACACACACAGACCAGAGGGAATCTCCCCGCTGTGTTTACAGTGTCACTAACACACACACACAGACCAGAGGGAATCTCCCCGCTGTGCTTACAGTGTCACTAACACACACACACACAGACCAGAGGGAATCTCCCCGCTGTGTTTACAGTGTCACTGGCACACACACACACAGAGCAGAGGGAATCTCCCCGCTGTGTTTACCGTGTCACTAACACACACACACACAGACCAGAGGGAATCTCCCCGCTGTGTTTACAGTGTCACTAACACACACACACACAGGCCAGAGGGAATCTCCCCGCTGTGTTTACAGAGTCACTAACACACACACACATAGACCAGAGGGAATCTCCCCGCTGTGTTTACAGTGTCACCAACACACACACACACAGACCAGAGGGAATCTCCCCGCTGTGTTTACACTGTCACTAACATACATACACAGACCAGAGGGAATCTCCCCGTGTTTACAGTGTCACTAACACACACACAGACCAGAGGGAATCTCCCCGCTGTGTTTACAGTGTCACTAACACACACACACAGACCAGAGGGAATCTCCCCGCTGTGTTTACAGTGTCACTAACACACACACACAGACCAGAGGGAATCTCCCCGCTGTGCTTACAGTGTCACTAACACACACACACAGACAGACCAGAGGGAATCTCCCCGCTGTGTTTACAGTGTCACGAACACACACACACAGACCAGAGGGAATCTCGCCGCTGTGTTTACAGTGTCACTAACACACACACACAGACCAGAGGGAATCTCCCCGCTGTGTTTACAGTGTCACTAACACACACACACAGACCAGAGGGAATCTCCCCGCTGTGTTTACAGTGTCACTAACACACACACACAAACCAGAGGGAATCTCCCCGCTGTGTTTACAGTGTCACTAACACACACACACAGACCAGAGGGAATCTCCCCGCTTTGTTTACAGTGTCACTAACACGCACACACGGACCAGAGGGAATCTCCCCGCTGTGTTCACAGTGTCACTAACACACACACACAGACCAGAGGGAATCTCCCCGCTGTGTTTACAGTGTCACTAACACACACACACACAGACCAGAGGGAATCTCCCCGCTGTGTTTACAGTGTCACTAACACACACACACAGACCAGAGGGAATCTCCCCGCTGTGTTTACAGTGTCACTACCACACACACACAGACCAGAGGGAATCTCCCCGCTGTGTTTACAGTGTCACTAACACACACACCCACAGAGGGAATCTCCCTGCTGTGTTTACAATGTCACTAACACACACACACACAGACCAGAGGGAATCCCCCCGCTGTGTTTACAGTGTCACTAACACACACACACACACACACAGACGAGAGGGAATCTCCCCGCTGTGTTTACAGTGTCACTAACACACACACACAGACCAGAGGGAATCTCCCCGCTGTGTTTACAGTGTCACTAACAGACACACACAGACAGACCAGATGGAATCTCCCCGCTGTGTTTACAGTGTCACTAACACACACACACAGACCAGAGGGAATCTCCCCGCTGTGTTTACAGTGTCACTAACACACACAGACCAGAGGGAATCTCCCCGCTGTGTTTACAGTGTCACTAACACACACACACACACAGACCAGCGGGAATCTCCCCGCTGTGTTTACAGTGTCACTAACACACACACACACAGACCAGAGGGAATCTCCCCGCTGTGTTTACAGTGTCACTAACACACACACACAGACCAGAGGGAATCTCCCCGCTGTGTTTACAGTGTCACTAACACACACACACAGACCAGAGGGAATCTCCCCGCTGTGTTTACAGTGTCACTAACACACACACACACACAGACCAGCGGGAATCTCCCCGCTGTGTTTACAGTGTCACTAACACACACACGCAAACCAGAGGGAATCTCCCCGCTGTGTTTACAGTGTCACTAACACACACACACAGACCAGAGGGAATCTCCCCGCTGTGTTTACAGTGTCACTAACACACACACACAGACCAGAGGGAATCTCCCCGCTGTGTTTACAGTGTCACTAACACACACACACAGACCAGAGGGAATCTCCCCGCTGTGTTTACAGTGTCACTAACACACACACCCACAGAGGGAATCTCCCTGCTGTGTTTACAATGTCACTAACACACACACACACAGACCAGAGGGAATCCCCCCGCTGTGTTTACAGTGTCACTAACACACACACACACACAGACGAGAGGGAATCTCCCCGCTGTGTTTACAGTGTCACTAACACACACACACAGACCAGAGGGAATCTCCCCGCTGTGTTTACAGTGTCACTAACACACACACACAGACAGACCAGATGGAATCTCCCCGCTGTGTTTACAGTGTCACTAACACACACACACAGACCAGAGGGAATCTCCCCGCTGTGTTTACAGTGTCACTAACACACACAGACCAGAGGGAATCTCCCGGCTGTGTTTACAGTGTCACTAACACACACACACACACACACACACACACAGACCAGCGGGAATCTCCCCGCTGTGTTTACAGTGTCACTAACACACACACACAAACCAGAGGGAATCTCCCCGCTGTGTTTACAGTGTCACTAAGACACACACACAGACCAGAGGGAATCTCCCCGCTGTGTTTACAGTGTCACTAACACACACAGACCAGAGGGAATCACCTCGCTGTGTTTACAGTGTCACTAACACACACACACACAGACCAGAGGGAATCTCCCCGCTGTGTTTACAGTGTCACTAACACACACACACACAGACCAGAGGGAATCTCCCCGCTGTGTTTACAGTGTCAATAACACACACACACAGACCAGAGGGAATCTCCCCGCTGTGTTTACAGTGTCACTAACACACACACACACAGACCAGAGGGAATCTCCCCGCTGTGTTTACAGTGTCACTAACACACACACACAGACCAGAGGGAATCTCCCCGCTGTGTTTACAGTGTCACTAACACACACACACAGACCAGAGGGAATCTCCCCGCTGTGTTTACAGTGTCACTAACACACACACACACACAGACCAGCGGGAATCTCCCCGCTGTGTTTACAGCGTCACTAACACACACACGCAAACCAGAGGGAATCTCCCCGCTGTGTTTACAGTGTCACTAACACACACACACAGACCAGAGGGAATCTCCCCGCTGTGTTTACAGTGTCACTGGCACACACACACACAGAGCAGAGGGAATCTCCCCGCTGTGTTTACAGTGTCACTAACACACACACACACAGACCAGAGGGAATCTCCCCGCTGTGTTTACAGTGTCACTAACACACACACACAGACCAGAGGGAATCTCCCCGCTTTGTTTACAGTGTCACTAACACGCACACACGGACCAGAGGGAATCTCCCCGCTGTGTTCACAGTGTCACTAACACACACACACAGACCAGAGGGAATCTCCCCGCTGTGTTTACAGTGTCACTAACACACACACACACAGACCAGAGGGAATCTCCCCACTGTGTTTACAGTGTCACTACCACACACACACAGACCAGAGGGAATCTCCCCGCTGTGTTTACAGTGTCACTAACACACACACCCACAGAGGGAATCTCCCTGCTGTGTTTACAATGTCACTAACACACACACACACAGACCAGAGGGAATCCCCCCGCTGTGTTTACAGTGTCACTAACACACACACACACACACACAGACGAGAGGGAATCTCCCCGCTGTGTTTACAGTGTCACTAACACACACACACAGACAGACCAGATGGAATCTCCCCGCTGTGTTTACAGTGTCACTAACACACACACACAGACCAGAGGGAATCTCCCCGCTGTGTTTACAGTGTCACTAACACACACACACAGACCAGAGGGAATCTCCCCGCTGTGTTTACAGTGTCACTAACACACACACACACAGACCAGAGGGAATCTCCCCGCTGTGTTTACAGAGTCACTAACACACACACACAGACCAGAGGGAATCTCCCCGCTGTGCTTACAGTGTCACTAACACACACACACACAGACCAGAGGGAATCTCCCCGCTGTGTTTACAGTGTCACTGGCACACATACACACAGAGCAGAGGGAATCTCCCCGCTGTGTTTACCGTGTCACTAACACACACACACACAGACCAGAGGGAATCTCCCCGCTGTGTTTACAGTGTCACTAACACACACACACACAGACCAGAGGGAATCTCCCCGCTGTGTTTACAGAGTCACTAACACACACACGTAGACCAGAGGGAATCTCCCCGCTGTGTTTACAGTGTCACCAACACACACACACACAGACCAGAGGGAATCTCCCCGCTGTGTTTACACTGTCACTAACATACATACACAGAGCAGAGGGAATCTCCCCGTGTTTACAGTGTCACTAACACACACACACAGACCAGAGGGAATCTCCCCGCTGTGTTTACAGTGTCACTAACACACACACACAGACCAGAGGGAATCTCCCCGCTGTGTTTACAGTGTCACTAACACACACACACAGACCAGAGGGAATCTCCCCGCTGTGTTTACAGTGTCACTAACACACACACACAGACAGACCAGAGGGAATCTCCCCGCTGTGTTTACAGTGTCACTAACACACACACACAGACCAGAGGGAATCTCCCCGCTGTGTTTACAGTGTGACTAACACACACACACAGACCAGAGGGAATCTCCCCGCTGTGTTTACAGTGTCACTAACATACACACGCAGGCCAGAGGGAATCTCCCCGCTGTGTTTGCAGTGTCACTAACACACACACACAGACAGACCAGAGGGAATCTCCCCGCTGTGTTTACAGTGTCACGAACACACACACACAGACCAGAGGGAATCTCCCCGCTGTGTTTACAGTGTCACTAACACACACACACAGACCAGAGGGAATCTCCCCGCTGTGTTTACAGTGTCACTAACACACACACACAGACCAGAGGGAATCTCCCCGCTGTGTTTACAGTGTCACTAACACACACACACAGACCAGAGGGAATCTCCCCGCTTTGTTTACAGTGTCACTAACACGCACACACGGACCAGAGGGAATCTCCCCGCTGTGTTCACAGTGTCACTAACACACACACACAGACCAGAGGGAATCTCCCCGCTGTGTTTACAGTGTCACTAACACACACACACACAGACCAGAGGGAATCTCCCCGCTGTGTTTACAGTGTCACTAACACACACACACAGACCAGAGGGAATCTCCCCGCTGTGTTTACAGTGTCACTACCACACACACACAGACCAGAGGGAATCTCCCCGCTGTGTTTACAGTGTCACTAACACACACACACACACACACACACACACACACACAGACGAGAGGGAATCTCCCCGCTGTGTTTACAGTATCACTAACACACACACACAGACCAGAGGGAATCTCCCCGCTGTGTTTACAGTGTCACTAACACACACACACACACACACACACACAGACCAGCGGGAATCTCCCCGCTGTGTTTACAGTGTCACTAACGCACACACACAAACCAGAGGGAATCTCCCCGCTGTGTTTACAGTGTCACTAAGACACACACACAGACCAGAGGGAATCTCCCCGCTGTGTTTACAATGTCACTAACACACACAGACCAGAGGGAATCACCTCGCTGTGTTTACAGTGTCACTAACACACACACACACAGACCAGAGGGAATCTCCCCGCTGTGTTTACAGTGTCACTAACACACACACACAGACCAGAGGGAATCTCCCCGCTGTGTTTACAGTGTCAATAACACACACACACAGACCAGAGGGAATCTCCCCGCTGTGTTTACAGTGTCACTAACACACACACACACAGACCAGAGGGAATCTCCCCGCTGTGTTTACAGTGTCACTAACACACACACACAGACCAGAGGGAATCTCCCCGCTGTGTTTACAGTGTCACTAACACACACACACAGACCAGAGGGAATCTCCCCGCTGTGTTTACAGTGTCACTAACACACACACACACACAGACCAGCGGGAATCTCCCCGCTGTGTTTACAGTGTCACTAACACACACACGCAAACCAGAGGGAATCTCCCCGCTGTGTTTACAGTGTCACTAACACACACACACAGACCAGAGGGAATCTCCCCGCTGTGTTTACAGTGTCACTAACACACACACACAGACCAGAGGGAATCTCCCCGCTGTGTTTACAGTGTCACTAACACACACACACAGACCAGAGGGAATCTCCCCGCTGTGTTTACAGTGTCACTAACACACACACACACAGACCAGAGGGAATCTCCCCGCTGTGTTTACAGTGTCACTAACACACACACACAGACCAGAGGGAATCTCCCCGCTGTGCTTACAGTGTCACTAACACACACACACAGAGCAGAGGGAATCTCCCCGCTGTGTTTACCGTGTCACTAACACACACACACACAGACCAGAGGGAATCTCCCCGCTGTGTTTACAGTGTCACTAACACACACACACACAGACCACAGGGAATCTCCCCGCTGTGTTTACAGAGTCACTAACACACACACGTAGACCAGAGGGAATCTCCCCGCTGTGTTTACAGTGTCACCAACACACACACACACAGACCAGAGGGAATCTCCCCGCTGTGTTTACAGTGTCACTAACACACACACACACAGACCAGAGGGAATCTCCCCGCTGTGTTTACAGAGTCACTAACACACACACATAGACCAGAGGGAATCTCCCCGCTGTGTTTACAGTGTCACCAACACACACACACACAGACCAGAGGGAATCTCCCCGCTGTGTTTACACTGTCACTAACATACATACACAGACCAGAGGGAATCTCCCCGTGTTTACAGTGTCACTAACATACACACACAGACCAGAGGGAATCTCCCCGCTGTGTTTACAGTGTCACTAACATACACACGCAGGCCAGAGGGAATCTCCCCGCTGTGTTTGCAGTGTCA
This sequence comes from Somniosus microcephalus, assembly GCF_052327205.1. NCBI lineage: Eukaryota > Metazoa > Chordata > Chondrichthyes > Squaliformes > Somniosidae > Somniosus > Somniosus microcephalus. Next base: position 163,609,346 of record NW_028225179.1, on the reverse strand, counting down.
CGAACACACACACACAGACAGACCAGAGGGAATCTCCCCGCTGTGTTTACAGTGTCACGAACACACACACACAGACCAGAGGGAATCTCCCCGCTGTGTTTACAGTGTCACTAACACACACACACAGACCAGAGGGAATCTCCCCGCTGTGTTTACAGTGTCACTAACACACACACACAGACCAGAGGGAATCTCCCCGCTGTGTTTACAGTGTCACTAACACACACACACACAGACCAGCGGGAATCTCCCCGCTGTGTTTACAGTGTCACTAACACACACACGCAAACCAGAGGGAATCTCCCCGCTGTGTTTACAGTGTCACTAACACACACACACAGACCAGAGGGAATCTCCCCGCTGTGTTTACAGTGTCACTAACACACACACACAGACCAGAAGGAATCTCCCCGCTGCGTTTACAGTGTCACTAACACACACACACAGACCAGAGGGAATCTCCCCGCTGTGATTACAGTGTCACTAACACACACACACACAGACCAGAGGGAATCTCCCCGCTGTGTTTGCAGTGTCACTAACACACACACACAGACCAGAGGGAATCTCCCCACTGTGTTTAAAGTGTCACGAACACACACACACACAGACCAGAGGGAATCTCCCCGCTGTGTTTACAGTGTCACTAACATACACACACAGGCCAGAGGGAATCTCCCCGCTGTGTTTACAGTGTCACTAACACACACACACAGGCCAGAGGGAATCTCCCCGCTGTGTTTACAGTGTCACGAACACACACACACAGACCAGAGGGAATCTCCCCGCTGTGCTTACAGTGTCACTAACACACACACAGACCAGAGGGAATCTCCCCGCTGTGTTTCCAGTGTCACTAACACACACACACACAGACCAGAGGGAATCTCCCCGCTGTGTTTACAGTGTCACTAACACACACACACACAGACCAGAGGGAATCTCCCCGCTGTGTTTACAGTGTCACCAACACACACACACACAGACCAGAGGGAATCTCCCCGCTGTGTTTGCAGTGTCACAAACACACACACACAGCCCAGAGGGAATCTCCCCGCTGTGTTCACAGTGTCGCTAACACACACACACATGCCAGAGGGAATCTCCCCGCTGTGTTTACAGTGTCACTAACACACACACACAGACCAGAGGGAATCTCCCCGCTGTGTTTACAGTGTCACTAACACGCACACACGGACCAGAGGGAATCTCCCCGCTGTGTTCACAGTGTCACTAACACACACACACAGACCAGAGGGAATCTCCCCGCTGTGTTTACAGTGTCAATAACACACACACACACACAGACCAGAGGGAATCTCCCCGCTGTGTTTACAGTGTCACTAACACACACACACAGACCAGAGGGAATCTCCCCGCTGTGTTTACAGTGTCACTAACACACACACACACAGACCAGCAGGAATCTCCCCGCTGTGTTTACAGTGTCACTAACACACACACGCAAACCAGAGGGAATCTCCCCGCTGTGTTTACAGTGTCACTAACACACACACACAGACCAGAGGGAATCTCCCCGCTGTGTTTACAATGTCACTAACACACACACACAGACCAGAGGGAATCTCCCCGCTGTGCTTACAGTGTCACTAACACACACACACACACAGACCAGAGGGAATCTCCCCGCTGTGTTTACAGTGTCACTTGCACACACACACACAGACCAGAGGGAATCTCCCCGCTGTGTTTACAGTGTCACCAACACACACACACACAGACCAGAGGGAATCTCCCCGCTGTGTTTACAGTGTCACCAACACACACACGCAGACCAGAGGGAATCTCCCCGCTGTGTTTACAGTGTCACTAACACACACACACAGACCAGAGGGAATCTCCCCGCTGTGTTTACAGTGTCACTAACACACACACACAGACCAGAGGGAATCTCCCCGCTGTGTTTACAGTGTCACTAACACACACACACAGACCAGATGGAATCACCTCGCTGTTTACAGTGTCACTAACACACACACACACACACACACAGACCAGAGGGAATCTCCCCGCTGTGTTTACAGTGTCACTAACACACACACACAGACCAGAGGGAATCTCCCCGCTGTGTTTACAGTGTCACTAACACACACACACAGACCAGAGGGAATCTCCCTGCTGTGTTTAGTGTCACTAACACACACACACAGACCAGAGGGAATCTCCCCGCTGTGTTTACAGTGTCACTAACACACACACACAGACCAGAGGGAATCTCCCCGCTGTGTTTACAGTGTCACGAACACACACACACAGACCAGAGGGAATCTCCCCGCTGTGTTTACAGTGTCAATAACACACACACACACACAGAACAGAGGGAATCTCCCCGCTGTGTTTACAGTGTCACTAACACACACACAGACCAGCGGGAATCTCCCCGCCGTGTTTACAGTGTCACTAACACACACACGCAGACCAGAGGGAATCTCCCCGCTGTGTTTACAGTGTCACTAACACACACACACACAGACCAGAGGGAATCTCCCCGCTGTTTACAGTGTCACTAACACACACACACACAGACCAGAGGGAATCTCCCCGCTGTGTTTACAGTGTCACTAACACACATACACAGACCAGAGGGAATCTCCCCGTGTTTGCAGTGTAACACACACACACACAGACCAGAGGGAATCTCCCCGCTGTGTTTACAGTGTCATTAACACACACACACAGACCAGAGGGAATCTCCCCGCTGTGTTTACAGTGTCACTAACACACACACACAGACCAGAGGTAATCTCCCCGCTGTGTTTACAGTGTCACTAACACACACACACAGACCTGAGGGAATCTCCCCGCTGTGTTTACAGTGTCACGAACACACACACACAGACCAGAGGGAATCTCCCCGCTGTGTTTACAGTGTCACGAACACACACACACAGACCAGAGGGAATCACCTCGCTGTGTTTACAGTGTCACTAACACACACACACACACACACAGACCAGAGGGAATCTCCCCGCTGTGTTTACAGTGTCACTAACACACACACACAGACCAGAGGGAATCTCCCCGCTGTGTTTACAGTGTCACTAACACACACACACAGACCAGAGGGAATCTCCCCGCTGTGTTTACAGTGTCACTAACACACACACACAGACCAGGGGGAATCTCCCCGCTGTGTTTAGTGTCACTAACACACACACACAGAGCAGAGGGAATCTCCCCGCTGTGTTTACCATGTCACTAACACACACACACACAGACCAGAGGGAATCTCCCCGCTGTGTTTACAGTGTCACTAACACACACACACACAGACCAGAGGGAATCTCCCCGCTGTGTTTACAGAGTCACTAACACACACACATAGACCAGAGGGAATCTCCCCGCTGTGTTTACACTGTCACTAACACACACACACAGACCAGAGGGAATCTCCCCGCTGTGTTTACAGTGTCACTAACACACACACACAGACCAGAGGGAATCTCCCCGCTGTGTTTACAGTGTCACTAACACACACACACAGACCAGAGGGAATCTCCCCGCTGTGTTTACAGTGTGACTAACACACACACACAGACCAGAGGGAATCTCCCCGCTGTGTTTACAGTGTCACTAACATACACACGCAGGCCAGAGGGAATCTCCCCGCTGTGTTTGCAGTGTCACTAACACACACACACAGACAGACCAGAGGGAATCTCCCCGCTGTGTTTACAGTGTCACGAACACACACACACAGACCAGAGGGAATCTCCCCGCTGTGTTTACAGTGTCACTAACACACACACACAGACCAGAGGGAATCTCCCCACTGTGTTTACAGTGTCACTAACACACACACACAGACCAGCGGGAATCTCCCCGCTGTGTTTACAGTGTCACTAACACACACACGCAAACCAGAGGGAATCTCCCCGCTGTGTTTACAGTGTCACGAACACACACACACAGACCAGAGTGAATCTCCCCGCTGTGTTTACAGTGTCACTAACACACACACACAGACCAGAGGGAATCTCCCCGCTGTGTTTACAGTGTCACTAACACATACACACAGACCAGAGGGAATCTCCCCGCTGTGTTTACAGCGTCACTAACACACACACACACAGACCAGAGGGAATCTCCCCGCTGTGTTTACAGTGTCACTAACACACACACACACAGACCAGCGGGAATCTCCCCGCTGTGTTTACAGTGTCACTAACACACACACACAAACCAGAGGGAATCTCCCCGCTGTGTTTACAGTGTCACTAACACACACACACACACAGACCAGAGGGAATCTCCCCGCTGTTTTTACAGTGTCACCAACACACACACACACAGACCAGAGGGAATCTCCCCGCTGTGTTTACAGTGTCACTAACACACATACACAGACCAGAGGGAATCTCCCCGTGTTTACAGTGTCACTAACACACACACACAGACCAGAGGGAATCTCCCCGCTGTGTTTACAGTGTCACTAACACACACACACAGACCAGAGGGAATCTCCCCGCTGTGTTTACAGTGTCGCTAACACACACGCACAGACCAGAGGGAATCTCCCCGCTGTGTTTACAGTGTCACTAACACACACACACAAACCAGAGGGAATCTCCCCGCTGTGTTTACAGTGTCACTAACACACACACACAGACCAGAGGGAATCTCCCCGCTTTGTTTACAGTGTCACTAACACGCACACACGGACCAGAGGGAATCTCCCCGCTGTGTTCACAGTGTCACTAACACACACACACAGACCAGAGGGAATCTCCCCGCTGTGTTTACAGTGTCACTAACACACACACACAGACCAGAGGGAATCTCCCCGCTGTGTTTACAGTGTCACTAACACACACACACAGACCAGAGGGAATCTCCCCGCTGTGTTTACAGTGTCACTACCACACACACACAGACCAGAGGGAATCTCCCCGCTGTGTTTACAGTTTCACTAACACACACACCCACAGAGGGAATCTCCCTGCTGTGTTTACAATGTCACTAACACACACACACACACAGACCAGAGGGAATCCCCCCGCTGTGTTTACAGTGTCACTAACACACACACACACACACACACAGACGAGAGGGAATCTCCCCGCTGTGTTTACAGTGTCACTAACACACACACACAGACCAGAGGGAATCTCCCCGCTGTGTTTACAGTGTCACTAACACACACACAGACAGACCAGAGGGAATCTCCCCGCTGTGTTTACAGTGTCACTAAGACACACACACAGACCAGAGGGAAACTCCCCGCTGTGTTTACAGTGTCACTAACACACACAGACCAGAGGGAATCACCTCGCTGTGTTTACAGTGTCACTAACACACACACACACAGACCAGAGGGAATCTCCCCGCTGTGTTTACAGTGTCACTAACACACACACACAGACCAGAGGGAATCTCCCCGCTGTGTTTACAGTGTCAATAACACACACACACACACACAGACCAGAGGGAATCTCCCCGCTGTGTTTACAGTGTCACTAACACACACACACACAGACCAGAGGGAATCTCCCCGCTGTGTTTACAGTGTCACTAACACACACACACAGACCAGAGGGAATGTCCCCGCTGTGTTTACAGTGTCACTAACACACACACACAGACCAGAGGGAATCTCCCCGCTGTGTTTACAGTGTCACTAACACACACACACACACAGACCAGCGGGAATCTCCCCGCTGTGTTTACAGTGTCACTAACACACACACACAGACCAGAGGGAATCTCCCCGCTGTGTTTACAGTGTCACTAACACACACACACACAGACCAGAGGGAATCTCCCCGCTGTGTTTACAGTGTCACTAACACACACACACAGACCAGAGGCAATCTCCCCGCTGTGCTTACAGTGTCACTGGCACACACACACACAGAGCAGAGGGAATCTCCCCGCTGTGTTTACAGTGTCACTAACACACACACACAGACCAGAGGGAATCTCCCCGCTGTGTTTACAGTGTCACTGGCACACACACACACAGAGCAGAGGGAATCTCCCCGCTGTGCTTACAGTGTCACTAACACACACACACACAGACCAGAGGGAATCTCCCCGCTGTGTTTACAGTGTCACTGGCACACACACACACAGAGCAGAGGGAATCTCCCCGCTGTGTTTACCGTGTCACTAACACACACACACACAGACCAGAGGGAATCTCCCCGCTGTGTTTACAGTGTCACTAACACACACACACACAGACCAGAGGGAATCTCCCCGCTGTGTTTACAGAGTCACTAACACACACACATAGACCAGAGGGAATCTCCCCGCTGTGTTTACAGTGTCACCAACACACACACACACAGACCAGAGGGAATCTCCCCGCTGTGTTTACAGTGTCACTAACACACACACACAGACCAGAGGGAATCTCCCCGCTGTGTTTACAGTGTCACTAACACACACACACAGACCAGAGGGAATCTCCCCGCTGTGTTTACAGTGTCACTAACACACACACACAGACAGACCAGAGGGAATCTCCCCGCTGTGTTTACAGTGTCACTAACACACACACACAGACCAGAGGGAATCTCCCCGCTGTGTTTACAGTGTGACTAACACACACACACAGACCAGAGGGAATCTCCCCGCTGTGTTTACAGTGTCACTAACATACACACGCAGGCCAGAGGGAATCTCCCCGCTGTGTTTGCAGTGTCACTAACACACACACACAGACAGACCAGAGGGAATCTCCCCGCTGTGTTTACAGTGTCACGAACACACACACACAGACCAGAGGGAATCTCCCCGCTGTGTTTACAGTGTCACTAACACACACACACAGACCAGAGGGAATCTCCCCGCTGCGTTTAGTGTCACTAACACACACACACAGACCAGAGGGAATCTCCCCGCTGTGTTTACAGTGTCACTAACACACACACGCAAACCAGAGGGAATCTCCCCGCTGTGTTTACAGTGTCACTAACACACACACACAGACCAGAGGGAATCTCCCCGCTGTGTTTACAGTGTCACTAACACACACACACAGACCAGAAGGAATCTCCCCGCTGTGTTTACAGTGTCACTAACACACACACACAGACCAGAGGGAATCTCCCCGCTGTGATTACAGTGTCACTAACACACACACACACAGACCAGAGAGAATCTCCCCGCTGTGTTTGCAGTGTCACTAACACACACACACAGACCAGAGGGAATCTCCCCGCTGTGTTTACAGTGTCACGAACACACACACACACAGACCAGAGGGAATCTCCCCGCTGTGTTTACAGTGTCACTAACATACACACACAGGCCAGAGGGAATCTCCCCGCTGTGTTTACAGTGTCACTAACACACACACACAGGCCAGAGGGAATCTCCCCGCTGTGTTTACAGTGTCACTAACACACACACACAGACCAGAGGGAATCTCCCCGCTGTGCTTACAGTGTCACTAACACACACACACACACAGACCAGAGGGAATCTCCCCGCTGTGTTTCCAGTGTCACTAACACACACACACACAGACCAGAGGGAATCTCCCCGCTGTGTTTCCAGTGTCACTAACACACACACACACAGACCAGAGGGAATCTCCCCGCTGTGTTTACAGTGTCACCAACACACACACACACAGACCAGAGGGAATCTCCCCGCTGTGTTTACAGTGTCACTAACACACACTCACAGACCAGAGGGAATCTCCCCGCTGTGTTTACAGTGTCAATAACACACACACACACACAGACCAGAGGGAATCTCCCCGCTGTGTTTACAGTGTCACTAACACACACACACAGACCAGAGGGAATCTCCCCGCTGTGTTTACAGTGTCACTAACACACACACACAGACCAGAGGGAATCTCCCCGCTGTGTTTACAGTGTCACTAACACACACACACAGACCAGAGGGAATCTCCCCGCTGTGTTTACAGTGTCACTAACACACACACACAGACCAGAGGGAATCTCCCCGCTGTGTTTACAGTGTCACTAACACACACACACAGACCAGAGGGAATCTCCCCGCTGTGTTTACAGTGTCACTAACACACACACACAGACCAGAGGGAATCTCCCCGCTGTGCTTACAGTGTCACTAACACACACACACACAGACCAGAGGGAATCTCCCCGCTGTGTTTACAGTGTCACTTGCACACACACACACAGACCAGAGGGAATCTCCCCGCTGTGTTTACAGTGTCACTAACACACACACACACAGACCAGAGGGAATCTCCCCGCTGTGTTTACAGTGTCACTAACACACACACACACAGACCAGAGGGAATCTCCCCGCTGTGTTTACAGAGTCACTAACACACACACATAGACCAGAGGCAATCTCCCCGCTGTGTTTACAGTGTCACTAACACACATACACAGACCAGAGGGAATCTCCCGGTGTTTGCAGTGTCACTAACACACACACACAGACCAGAGGGAATCTCCCCGCTGTGTTTACAGTGTCACTAACACACACACACAGACCAGAGGGAATCTCCCCGCTGTGTTTACAGTGTCACTAACACACACACACAGACCAGAGGGAATCACCTCGCTGTGTTTACAGTGTCACTAACACACACACACACAGACCAGAGGGAATCTCCCCGCTGTGTTTACAGTGTCACTAACACACACACACAGACCAGAGGGAATCTCCCCGCTGTGTTTACAGTGTCACTAACACACACACACAGACCAGAGGGAATCTCCCTGCTGTGTTTAGTGTCACTAACACACACACACAGACCAGAGGGAATCTCCCCGCTGTGTTTACAGTGTCACTAACACACACACACAGACCAGAGGGAATCTCCCCGCTGTGTTTACAGTGTCACTAACATACACACACAGACCAGAGGGAATCTCCCCGCTGTGCTTACAGTGTCACTAACACACACACACAGACCAGAGGGAATCTCCCCGCTGTGTTTACAGTGTCACTTGCACACACACACACAGACCAGAGGGAATCTCCCCGCTGTGTTTACAGTTTCACTAACACACACACCCACAGAGGGAATCTCCCTGCTGTGTTTACAATGTCACTAACACACACACACACACAGACCAGAGGGAATCCCCCCGCTGTGTTTACAGTGTCACTAACACACACACACAGACCAGAGGGAATCTCCCCACTGTGTTTACAGTGTCACTAACACACACACACAGACACACACACACACACAGACGAGAGGGAATCTCCCCGCTGTGTTTACAGTGTCACTAACACACACACACAGACCAGAGGGAATCTCCCCACTGTGTTTACAGTGTCACTAACACACACACACACACACACACACACACACAGACGAGAGGGAATCTCCCCGCTGTGTTTACAGTGTCACTAACACACACACACACACACACACACACACACAGACGAGAGGGAATCTCCCCGCTGTGTTTACAGTGTCACTAACACACACACACACACACACACACACACACACACAGACGAGAGGGAATCTCCCCGCTGTGTTTACAGTGTCACTAACACACACACACAGACCAGAGGGAATCTCCCCACTGTGTTTACAGTGTCACTAACACACACACACAGACAGACCAGAGGGAATCTCCCCGCTGTGTTTACAGTGTCACTAACACACACACACAGACCAGAGGGAATCTCCCCGCTGTGGTTACACTGTCACTAACACACACAGACCAGAGGGAATCTCCCCGCTGTGTTTACAGTGTCACTACACACACACACACACACACACACACACACACACACACACACACAGACCAGCGGGAATCTCCCCGCTGTGTTTACAGTGTCACTAACACACACACACAAACCAGAGGGAATCTCCCCGCTGTGTTTACAGTGTCACTAAGACACACACACAGACCAGTGGGAAACTCCCCGCTGTGTTTACAGTGTCACTAACACACACAGACCAGAGGGAATCACCTCGCTGTGTTTACAGTGTCACTAACACACACACACACAGACCAGAGGGAATCTCCCCGCTGTGTTTACAGTGTCACTAACACACACACACAGACCAGAGGGAATCTCCCCGCTGTGTTTACAGTGTCAATAACACACACACACACACACAGACCAGAGGGAATCTCCCCGCTGTGTTTACAGTGTCACTAACACACACACACACAGACCAGAGGGAATCTCCCCGCTGTGTTTACAGTGTCACTAACACACACACACAGACCAGAGGGAATCTCCCCGCTGTGTTTACAGTGTCACTAACACACACACACAGACCAGAGGGAATCTCCCCGCTGTGTTTACAGTGTCACTAACACACACACACAGACCAGAGGGAATCTCCCCGCTGTGTTTACAGTGTCACTAACACACACACACACAGACCAGAGGGAATCTCCCCGCTGTGTTTACAGTGTCACTAACACACACACACACAGACCAGAGGGAATCTCCCCGCTGTGCTTACAGTGTCACTAACACACACACACACAGACCAGAGGGAATCTCCCCGCTGTGTTTACAGTGTCACTGGCACACACACACACAGAGCAGAGGGAATCTCCCCGCTGTGTTTACCGTGTCACTAACACACACACACACAGACCAGAGGGAATCTCCCCGCTGTGTTTACAGTGTCACTAACACACACACACACAGACCAGAGGGAATCTCCCCGCTGTGTTTACAGAGTCACTAACACACACACATAGACCAGAGGGAATCTCCCCGCTGTGTTTACAGTGTCACCAACACACACACACACAGACCAGAGGGAATCTCCCCGCTGTGTTTACACTGTCGCTAACATACATACACAGACCAGAGGGAATCTCCCCGTGTTTACAGTGTCACTAACACACACACACAGACCAGAGGGAATCTCCCCACTGTGTTTACAGTGTCACTAACACACACACACAGACCAGAGGGAATCTCCCCGCTGTGTTTACAGTGTCACTAACACACACACACAGACCAGAGGGAATCTCCCCGCTGTGTTTACAGTGTCACTAACACACACACACAGACAGACCAGAGGGAATCTCCCCGCTGTGTTTACAGTGTCACTAACACACACACACAGACCAGAGGGAATCTCCCCGCTGTGTTTACAGTGTGACTAACACACACACACAGACCAGAGGGAATCTCCCCGCTGTGTTTACAGTGTCACTAACATACACACGCAGGCCAGAGGGAATCTCCCCGCTGTGTTTGCAGTGTCACTAACACACACACACAGACCAGAGGGAATCTCCCCGCTGTGATTACAGTGTCACTAACACACACACACACAGACCAGAGAGAATCTCCCCGCTGTGTTTGCAGTGTCACTAACACACACACACAGACCAGAGGGAATCTCCCCGCTGTGTTTACAGTGTCACTAACATACACACACAGGCCAGAGGGAATCTCCCCGCTGTGTTTACAGTGTCACTAACACACACACACAGACCAGAGGGAATCTCCCCGCTGTGCTTACAGTGTCACTAACACACACACACACACAGACCAGAGGGAATCTCCCCGCTGTGTTTCCAGTGTCACTAACACACACACACACAGACCAGAGGGAATCTCCCCGCTGTGTTTACAGTGTCACTAACACACACACACACAGACCAGAGGGAATCTCCCCGCTGTGTTTACAGTGTCACCAACACACACACACACAGACCAGAGGGAATCTCCCCGCTGTGTTTGCAGTGTCACTAACACACACACACAGCCCAGAGGGAATCTCCCCTCTGTGTTTACAGTGTCACTAACACACACACACAGACCAGAGGGAATCTCCCCGCTGTGTTTACAGTGTCACTAACACGCACACACGGACCAGAGGGAATCTCCCCGCTGTGTTCACAGTGTCACTAACACACACACACAGACCAGAGGGAATCTCCCCGCTGTGTTTACAGTGTCACTAACACACACTCACAGACCAGAGGGAATCTCCCCGCTGTGTTTACAGTGTCAATAACACACACACACACACAGACCAGAGGGAATCTCCCCGCTGTGTTTACAGTGTCACTAACACACACACACAGACCAGAGGGAATCTCCCCGCTGTGTTTACAGTGTCACTAACACACACACACAGACCAGAGGGAATCTCCCCGCTGTGTTTACAGTGTCACTAACACACACACACAGACCAGAGGGAATCTCCCCGCTGTGTTTACAGTGTCACTAACACACACACACAGACCAGAGGGAATCTCCCCGCTGTGTTTACAGTGTCACTAACACACACACACAGACCAGAGGGAATCTCCCCGCTGTGTTTACAGTGTCACTAACACACACACACAGACCAGAGGGAATCTCCCCGCTGTGCTTACAGTGTCACTAACACACACACACACAGACCAGAGGGAATCTCCCCGCTGTGTTTACAGTGTCACTTGCACACACACACACAGACCAGAGGGAATCTCCCCGCTGTGTTTACAGTGTCACTAACACACACACACACAGACCAGAGGGAATCTCCCCGCTGTGTTTACAGTGTCACTAACACACATACACAGACCACAGGGAATCTCCCCGCTGTGTTTACAGTGTCACTAACACACACACACAGACCAGAGGGAATCTCCCCGCTGTGTTTACAGTGTCACTAACACACACACACACAGACCAGCGGGAATCACCCCGCTGTGTTTGCAGTGTCACTAACACACACACGCAGACCAGAGGGAATCTCCCCGCTGTGTTTACAGTGTCACTAACACACACACACACAGACCAGAGGGAATCTCCCCGCTGTTTACATTGTCACTAACACACACACACACACAGACCAGAGGGAATGTCCCCGCTGTGTTTACAGTGTCACTAACACACACACACAGACCAGAGGGAATCTCCCCGCTGTGTTTACAGTGTCACCAACACACACACACACACAGACCAGAGGGAATCGCCCCGCTGTGTTTACAGTGTCACTGACACACATACACAGACCAGAGGGAATCTCCCCGTGTTTGCAGTGTCACTAACACACACACACAGACCAGAGGGAATCTCCCCGCTGTGTTTACAGTGTCACTAACACACACACACAGACCAGAGGGAATCTCCCCGCTGTGTTTACAGTGTCACGAACACACACACACACAGACCAGAGGGAATCTCCCCGCTGTGTTTACAGTGTCACTAACACACACACACAGACCAGAAGGAATCTCCCCGCTGTGTTTACAGTGTCACTAACACACACACAGACCAGAGGGAATCTCCCCGCTGTGTTTACAGTGTCACTAACACACACACACACACAGACAGACCAGAGGGAATCTCCCCGCTGTGTTTACAGTGTCACTAACACACACACATACAGACCAGAGGGAATCTCCCCGCTGTGTCTACAGTGTCACTAACACACACACACAGACCAGAGGGAATCTCCCCGCTGTGTTTACAGTGTCACTAACACACACACACAGACCAGAGGGAATCACCCCGCTGTGTTTACAGTGTCAGTAACACACACACACAGACCAGAGGGAATCTCCCCGCTGTGTTTACAGTGTCACTAACACACACACAGACCAGAGGGAATCTCCCCGCTGTGTTTACAGTGTCACTAACACGCACACACAGACCAGAGGGAATCACCTCGCTGTGTTTACAGTGTCACTAACACACACACACGGACCAGAGGGAATCTCCCCGCTGTGTTTACAGAGTCACTAACACACACACACAGACCAGAGGGAATCTCCCCGCTGTGTTCAGTGTCACTAACACACACACACAGACCAGAGGGAATCTCCCCGCTGTGTTTACAGTGTCACTAACACACACACACACAGACCAGAGGGAATCTCCCCGCTGTGTTTACAGTGTCACTAACACACACACAGGCCAGAGGGAATCTCCCCGCTGTGTTTACAGAGTCACTTGCACACACACACAGACCAGAGGGAATCTCCCCGCTGTGTTTACAGTGTCACCAACACACACACACACAGACCAGAGGGAATCTCCCCGCTGTGTTTACAGTGTCACTAACACACACACACAGACCAGAGGGAATCTCCCCGCTGTGTTTACAGTGTCACTAACACACACACACAGACCAGAGGGAATCTCCCTGCTGTGTTTACAGTGTCACTAACACACACACACAGACCAGAGGGAGTCTCCCCGCTGTGTTTACAGTGTCACTAACACACACACACAGACCAGAGGGAATCTCCCCGCTGTGTTTACAGTGTCACTAACACACACACACACAGACCAGAGGGAATCCCCCCGCTGTGTTTACAGTGTCACTAACACGCACACACGGACCAGAGGGAATCTCCCCGCTGTGTTTACAGTGTCACTAACACACACACACGGACCAGAGGGAATTTCCCCGCTGTGTTTACAGTGTCACTAACACACACACACAGACCAGAGGGAATCTCCCCGCTGTGTTTACAGTGTCACTAACACACACACACACAGACCAGAGGGAATCTCCCCGCTGTGTTTACAGTGTCACTAACACACACACACACAGACCAGAGGGAATCCCCCCGCTGTGTTTACAGTGTCACTAACACACGCACACACAGACCAGAGGGAATCTCCCCGCTGTGTTTACAGTGTCACTAACACACACACACAGACCAGAGGGAATCTCCCCGCTGTGTTTACAGTGTCACTAACACACACACACAGACCAGAGGGAATCTCCCCGCTGTGTTTACAGTGTCACTAACACACACACACAGACCAGAAGGAATCTCCCCGCTGTGTTTACAGTGTCACTAACACACACACACAGACCAGAGGGAATCTCCCCGCTGTGTTTACAGTGTCACTAACACACACACACACACAGACCAGAGGGAATCTCCCCGCTGTGTTTACAGTGTCACTAACACACACACACACAGACAGACCAGAGGGAATCTCCCCGCTGTGTTTACAGTGTCACTAACACACACACACACAGACCAGAGGGAATCTCCCCGCTGTGTCTACAGTGTCACTAACACACACACACAGACCATTGGGAATCTCCCCGCTGTGTTTACAGTGTCACTAACACACACACACAGACCAGAGGGAATCTCCCCGCTGTGTTTACAGTGTCACTAACACACACACACAGACCAGAGGCAATCTCCCCGCTGTGTTTACAGTGTCACTAACACACACACACAGACCAGAGGGAATCTCCCCGCTGTGTTTACAGTGTCACTAACACACACACACACAGACCAGAGGGAATCTCCCCGCTGTGTTTACAGTGTCACTAACACACACACACACACAGGCCAGAGGGAATCTCCCCGCTGTGTTTACAGAGTCACTTGCACACACACACAGACCAGAGGGAATCTCCCCGCTGTGTTTACAGTGTCACCAACACACACACACACAGACCAGAGGGAATCTCCCCGCTGTGTTTACAGTGTCACTAACACACACACACAGACCAGAGGGAATCTCCCCGCTGTGTTTACAGTGTCACTAACACACACACACAGACCAGAGGGAATCTCCCTGCTGTGTTTACAGTGTCACTAACACACACACACAGACCAGAGGGAGTCTCCCCGCTGTGTTTACAGTGTCACTAACACGCACACACGGACCAGAGGGAATCTCCCCGCTGTGTTTACAGTGTCACTAACACACACACACGGACCAGAGGGAATTTCCCCGCTGTGTTTACAGTGTCACTAACACACACACACAGACCAGAGGGAATCTCCCCGCTGTGTTTACAGTGTCACTAACACACACACACACAGACCAGAGGGAATCTCCCCGCTGTGTTTACAGTGTCACTAACACACACACACAGACCAGAGGGAATCTCCCCGCTGTGTTTACAGTGTCACTAACACACACACACAGACCAGAGGGAATCTCCCCGCTGTGTTTACAGTGTCACTAACACACACACACAGACCAGAGGGAATCTCCCCGCTGTGTTTACAGTGTCACTAACACACACACACAGACCAGAAGGAATCTCCCCGCTGTGTTTACAGTGTCACTGACACACACACAGACCAGAGGGAATCTCCCCGCTGTGTTTACAGTGTCACTAACACACACACACACAGACCAGAGGGAATCTCCCCGCTGTGTTTACAGTGTCACTGACACACACACACACACACAGACCAGAGGGAATCTCCCCGCTGTGTTTACAGTGTCACTAACACACACACACACAGACCAGAGGGAATCTCCCCGCTGTGTCTACAGTGTCACTAACACACACACACAGACCATGGGGAATCTCCCCGCTGTGTTTACAGTGTCACTAACACACACACACAGACCAGAGGGAATCTCCCCGCTGTGTTTACAGTGTCACTAACACACACACACACAGACCAGAGGCAATCTCCCCGCTGTGTTTACAGTGTCACTAACACACACACACAGACCAGAGGGAATCTCCGCGCTGTGTTTACAGTGTCACTAGCACACACACACACAGACCAGCGGGAGTCTCCCCGCTGTGTTTACAGTGTCACTAACACACACACGCAAACCAGAGAGAATCTCCCCGCTGTGTTTACAGTGTCACTAACACACACACACAGACCAGAGGGAATCTCCCCGCTGTGTTTACAGTGTCACTAACACACACACACAGACCAGAGGGAATCTCCCCGCTGTGTTTACAGTGTCACTAACACACACACACACACAGACCAGAGGGAATCTCCCCGCTGTGTTTACAGTGTCACTAACACACACACACACAGACCAGAGGGAATCCCCCCGCTGTGTTTACAGTGTCACTAACACACGCACACACAGACCAGAGGGAATCTCCCCGCTGTGTTTACAGTGTCACTAACACACACACACAGACCAGAGGGAATCTCCCCGCTGTGTTTACAGTGTCACTAACACACACACACAGACCAGAGGGAATCTCCCCGCTGTGTTTACAGTGTCACTAACACACACACACACAGACCAGAAGGAATCTCCCCGCTGTGTTTACAGTGTCACTAACACACACACAGACCAGAGGGAATCTCCCCGCTGTGTTTACAGTGTCACTAACACACACACACACAGACCAGAGGGAATCTCCCCGCTGTGTCTACAGTGTCACTAACACACACACACAGACCAGAGGGAATCTCCCCGCTGTGTTTACAGTGTCACTAACACACACACACAGACCAGAGGGAATCTCCCCGCTGTGTTTGCAGTGTCACTAACACACACACAGACCAGAGGAAATCTGCCCGCTGTGTTTACAGTGTCACTAACACACACACACAGACCATTGGGAATCTCCCCGCTGTGTTTAGTGTCACTAACACACACACACAGACCAGAGGGAATCTCCCCGCTGTGTTTACAGTGTCACTAACACACACACACAGACCAGAGGCAATCTCCCCGCTGTGTTTACAGTGTCACTAACACACACACACAGACCAGAGGGAATCTCCCCGCTGTGTTTACAGTGTCACTAACACACACACAGACCAGAGGGAATCTCCCCGCTGTGTTTACAGTGTCACTAACACACACACACAGACCAGAGGGAATCTCCCCGCTGTGTTTACAGTGTCACTAACACACACACACAGACCAGAGGCAATCTCCCCGCTGTGTTTACAGTGTCACTAACACACACACACAGACCAGAGGCAATCTCCCCGCTGTGTTTACAGTGTCACTAACACACACACACAGACCAGAGGGAATCTCCCCGCTGTGTTTACAGTGTCACTAACACACACACAGACCAGAGGGAATCTCCCCGCTGTGTTTACAGTGTCACTAACACACACACACAGACCAGAGGGAATCTCCCCGCTGTGTTTACAGTGTCACTAACACACACACAGATGGGCGGTGGATAAATACTAAACACGCCATTCCCTTGACGACTGCCCATCTTGGGCCACAGCCCGAGTCATGTAAACTCCGCGAGTTTCATCCCCTTACCTCCGTTCCTCACGAAAAAAGCACCCACCCACCCCGCCCCGGCCACCGAGACCGCAACCTATCTTCTCAAGGCTCCAATTCTCCAACACTGATGCCAGCCTCCTCAAATTTGCTTTGTTCCAACATGCAGTGAATGTCTGCCCATCCCTAGTTGCTCCCGAGAAGGTGGTGGAGCAGGCTCGAGGGGCTGAATGGTCTACTCCTTTTTCTATCCTGGCACGCTTTTCCCATCACTGGGACCCCCACGGGAAATTTCCATAAATAATCCCGGAAGTCTGGGCTATTTTCTTTTTGTTAAGCGGAAAGCCCAGAATGTTTTTTGCTTTGTCGCACTTTGTACCAAGTGTCACGGAAGATGTTAGATCAACTTGTATTCATACAGCGCCTTACAGGGTGGATTCTCAGAGCAGCAGTGATACCCGCCCTGCTGTATGCCTCAGAGACATGGACCATGTACAGCAGGCACCTCAAAGCACTGGAGAGGTACCACCAACGCTGCCTCCACAAGCTCCTGCAAATCCATTGGCAGGATAGGCGCACCAACGTCAGTGTTCTCGTCCAAGCCAACATCCCCAGCATCGAAGCTTTGACCACGCTCGATCAGCTCCGATGGACGGGTCACATTGTCCGCATGCCCGATACGAGATTCCCAAAACAAGCGCTCTACTTGGAGCTCCGACACGGCAAGGGAGCCCCAGGTGGGCAGAGGAAATGCTTCAAGGACACCCTCAAAGCCTCCTTGAAAAAGTGCAACATCCCCACCGACGCCTGGGAATCCCTGGCCCAAGACCGCACAAAGTGGAGGAGAAGCATCCGGGAAGGTGCCAGACAAAGTCAACATGGATTTACAAAAGGTAAATCATGCTTTCGATAAGGTCCCGCATAAGAGATTAGCGTGCAAAGTTAAAGCACATGGGATTGGGGGTAAGGCACTGTCTTGGATAGAAAAGTGGTTGGCAGACAGGAAGCAAAGAGTTGGAATAAACGGGTCTTTTTCCGAGTGGCAGGCAGTGACTAGTGGGGTACCGCAGGGATCGGTCCCAGGACCCCAGCTATTCACAATATATATAAGTCACACAACACCAGGTTATAGTCCAAGAGCTTTATTTGAAATCACAAGCTTTCGGAGCGCTGCTCCTTCGTCAAGTGAAGAGATGCATATAGACACAGCATATATAGTCAGAGAATACTGCCAGATGATTACAGGTAATCTTTCTAACTGCCCTTTATCACACCTCGGCAGAGAGATAATTGATGCGCTATCAATCACTCAAAAGACTGAGGTTAAGCGAGTAACTAACAGGCTTTTATTAACAAGAGAATGAAGGTGTGCCTCGAGTGGTCGACCAGTCCAGAATACAGAGGGACTGTGGAGCAGTCACCTTTATACCTGGACTCGTGGGAGGAGTCAGCAGAGGCATGTACACAGTGGAATACAAACAGTGGTTTACCACAATAATCATAGCAATCAAAGGTGTGAATGGTGTCCAAACAGGTCAGTCAGGAAAACATTACATCAAAGAACAATGAGGTGGGGTCACAACGGGTCAAATGTTGCAGATGCTGGGGTCTGTATGAAAAACAAAAAACAGACAAAAAATATAGAAAAAAATTTTTTTTTGCTGGAAGTCACAGCAGGTCCGGCCGCATGTGCGTAGAGAGAACAAGCCAACGACGACTCGAGTCTGGATGACTCTACGTCAGGTGGGGTTACATGTAGCATGACATGTACCCAAGATCCCGGTTGAGGCCGTCCTCATGAGTGCGGAACTTGGCTATCAATTTCTGCTCAACGATTTTGCGTTGTCGTGTGTCTCGAAGGCTGCCTTGGAGAATGCTTACCCGAAGATCGGAGGCTGAATGTCCTTGACTGCTGAAGTGTTCCCCGACTGGGAGGGAACACTCCTGCCTGGCGATTGCCGTGCGGTGTCCGTTCATCCGTTGTCGCAGTGTCTGCATGGTCTCGCCGATGTACCATGCTCCGGGGCATCCTTTCCTGCAAAGTATGAGGTAGCCAATGTTGGCCGAGTCACATGAGTATGTACCATGTACCTGGTGGGTGGTGTCTTCACGTGTGATGATGGTATCTGTGTTAATGATCTGGCATGTCTTGCAGAGGTTGCCGTGGCAGGGTTGTGTGGTGTCGTGGTCGCTGTTCTCCTGAAAGCTGGGTAATTTGCTGCGAACGATGGTCTGTTTGAGGTTAGGCGGCTGTTTGAAGGCGAGTAGTGGAGGTGTGGGGATGGCCTTAGCGAGGTGTTCGTCGTCATCGATGACATGTTGAAGGCTGCGAAGAACATGGCGTAGTTTCTCCGCTCCGGGGAAGTACTGGACGACGAAGGGTACTCTGTTGGTTGTGTCCCGTGTTTATCTTCTGAGGAGGTCTATGCGATTTTTCGCTGTGGCCCGTCGGAACTGTCGGTCGACGAGTCGAGCATCATATCCCATTCTTACGAGGGCGTCTTTCAGCGTCTGTAGGTGTCCATCGCGTTCCTCCTCGTCTGAGCAGAGCCTCAGTACTCAACACCAACAACAGCCAATCGCCAGACGCCATCCGACAACTCATCCGCTTCATCCTTGACCACAATGTCTTCACCTTCGACAACCAGTTCTTTACCCAAACACACGGAACAGCCATGGGGACCAAATTCACACCCCAATACGCCAACATCTTCACAAGTTCCAGCAAGACTTCTTCGCTGCACAGGACCTCCAACCAACGCTATACACCAGATACATCGACGACATTTTCTTCCTATGGACCCACGGCGAAGAATCACTGAAAAGACTACACGATAACATCAACAAGTTCCATCCCACCATCAAACTCACCATGGACTACTCCTCAGAATCGGTTTCATTCTTGGACACAAGAATCTTCATCAAAGACGGACACCTCAGCACTTCACTCTACCGCAAGCCCATGGACAACCTCACGATGCTCCACTTCTCCAGCTTCCACCCTAACCACGTTAAAGAAGCCATCCCCAATGGACAAGCCCTGCGAATACACAGGATCTGTGATTTCCAGCAAAAAAAAATTTTTTTTTTTATATTGTTTTTTGTTTGTCATACAGACCCCAGCATCTGCAACATTTGACCCCTTGTGACCCCACCTCATTGTTCTTTGATGTAATGTTTTCCTGACTGACCTGTTTGGACACCATTCACACCTTTGATTGCTGTGATTATCTCTCTGCCGAGGTGTGATAAAGGGCAGTTAGAAAGATTACCTGTAATCATCTGGCAGTGTTCTCTGACTATATATGCTGTGTCTATATGCATCTCTTCACTTCACCTGACGAAGGAGCAGCGCTCCGAAAGCTTGTGATTTCAAATAAAGCCGTTGGACTATAACCTGGTGTTGTGTGACTTCTTACATTTGTCCACCCCAGTCCAACACCGGCATCTCCACATCACAATATATATAAATGATCTAGACGAGGGAACTAGATGTAATATCTCCAAGTTTGCAGACGACACAAAGCTGGGTGGGCGTGTGTGCTGTGAGGAGGATGCAGAGAAACTCCAGTATGATTTGGACAGGTTGGGTGATTGGGCAGATGCATGGCAAATGCAGTATAATGTGGATAAATGCGAGGTTATCCACTTCGTTGGCAAAAACAGGAAGACAGATTATTATCTGAACGGCAATAGATTGGGAAAAGGGGACGTGCACCAGTCGTTGAAGGTAAGCATGCAGGTGCAGCAGGCGGTTAAGAAGGCAAATGGTATGTTGGCCTTAGTAGCGAGAGGATTCGGGTACAGGAGCAAGGATGTCTTGCTGCAGTTGTACAGGGCCTTGGTGAGACCATACCTTGAGTACTGTGTGCAGTTTTGGTCGCCTTATCTGAGGAAGGATGTTCTTGCCATGGAGAGAGTGCAGCGAAGATTCACCAGACTGATACATGGGATGGCAGGAATGACATATGAGGAGAGATTGGGTCGATTAGGCATATATTCACTAGAGTTTAGAAGAATGAGAGGGGATCTCATTGAAACTTATAAAATTCTAACAGGACTAGACAGACTAGATGCAGAAAGGATGTTCCCGATGGCCGGGGAGTCCAGAACCAGGGGTCGCAGTCTAAGGATAAGGGGTAAACCATTTAGGACTGAGATGAGGAGGAATTTCTTCACCCAGAGAGTGGTGAACCTGTGGAATTCTCTACCACACAGGGCAGTTGAGGCCAATTCATTAAATATATTCAAGAAGGAGTTGGATATATTTCTTGAGGCTAAAGGGATCAAAGGATATGGGGAGAAAGCAGGGACAGGGTACTGAGTTTGGATGATCAGCCATGATCTCATTAAATGGCGGAACGGGCTTGAGGGGCCGAATGGCCTAATCCTGCTCCTATCTTCTATGTTTCTATGAATGCCTCGAGTCTCTTCGCCGGGAGCAAGCGGAAGCCAAGCACAAGGAGCGCACGTGAACCCAAGCACCCCACCCACCTGCCCCTTCAACCACCGTCTGCCGCACCTGTGACAGAGACTGTAGGTCCCGCATTGGACTCATCAGTCACCTGAGAACTCATCATTAATGTGGAAGCAAGTCATCCTCGGTTCCGAGGGACTGCCTAAGAAGACGAGGAGGGTTCTGAGAGGATGTTTCCCCTAATGGGGGTATCTAGAATAAGGGGTCGCCCATTTAAGACCGAGATGAGGAGGAATTTCTTCTCTCAGAGGGTCGTGAATCTTTGGAATTCTCTTCCCCAGAGAGCTGTGGAGGCGGAGTCAGTGAATATATTCAAGGTGGAGATAGACATATATTTGAACGGTAAGGGAGTCAAGGGGTTTGGGGAGAGAGCGGGAAAGTGGAGTTGAGGCCTAGATTGGATCAGCCATGATCTTATTGAATGGCGGAGCAGGCTCGAGGGACCGATTGGCCGACTCCCGCTCCTATGTCTTATGCCTTTAACGCATTAAAACATCCCAAGGCACAGGAGCGATTTATCAAACACAATTTGACACCGAGCCACATCAGGAGATATTAGGACAGAAGAGGTAGGTTTGAAGGAGCGTCTTAAAGGAGGAGAGCGCGGCAGAGAGGCGGAGAGGTTTAGGAAGGGAACTCCAGAGCTTAGGGCCTAGGCAGCTGAAGGCACGGCCACCAAAGGTTGAACGATGAAAATCGGAGATGTGCAAGAGGGCAGAATTAGGAGAGCACAGAGATCTCGGAGGGTTGTGGGGCTGGAGGAGGTTGCAGGGATAGGGAGGGACGAGGCCATGGTAGGATTTGAAAGCAAGTCTGAGAATTTTAAAATCGAGGCGTTGCCGGACCGGGAGCCAGTGTAGGTCAGCGAGCACAGGGGTGACGGGTGAACGGGGCTTGGTGCAAGTCAGGACACAGGCAGCATTTTAAGATTCGCGCTGAACTTTCAGCAGAAGCTAAGAGGCGGGCCCCCTAATCCTGCCCCGCTCGTCCCCCAATCCTGCCCCCCCTTGTCCCCACCGCCCCCTCCGAACCAAACAACAGGGTGACTGCTCCAATACGAGGCAGCCAACCAGCTCGCCCTCCCGCAAGCACACACAAACACACACACACGGACTAACGCGTCCAACCGCAGCCTTACTCCGCGCCCTTCCAATAACCCCACCGTGGGTGTGGGGTGTCCGCGGGGAACTGGTCCCCCACTCCGAGGAGAAGGCGTAGCCCCTGTAAGCGCACGTGCCAATGCGTGGGGCGCGCACACGGAAACCCGCCTCACGGTAGTTGGGGGTGGGGAGTCGGTAGGGGATTAGTGGGAGGGGGGCACCCATATTGCTTCAGTGGATGGGGGCACCCATATTGCTTCAGTGGGTGGGGGCACCCATATTCCTTTAATGGGTGGGGGGCACCATATTCCTTTAATGGGTGGGGGCACCCATATTCCTTTAATGGGTGGGGGCACCCGTATTCTTTTAATAGGTGGGGGCACCTGTATTCCTTTAATGGGTGGGGGCACCATATTCCTTTAATGGGTGGGGGCACCCACATTCCTTTAATGGGTGGGGGCACCCATATTCCTTTAATGGGTGGGGGCACCCATATTCCTTTAATGGGTGGGGGCACCCACATTCCTTTAATGGGTGGGGGCACCCATATTGCTTTAGTGGGTGGGGGCACAGTGGAATCCATATTCCTTTCGTGGGTGCAGGGGCACCCATATTCCTTTCGTGGGTGCGGGGTCACCCATATTCCTTTAGTGGGTGGGGGGCACCCATATTCCTTTAGTGGGTGGGGGGGCACCCGTATTCCTTTAGTGGGTGGGGGCACCCATATTCCTTTAGTGGGTGGGGGGCACCCATATTCCTTTAGTGGGTGGGGGGCACCCATATTCCTTTAGTGGGTGGGGGGCACCCATATTCCTTTAGTGGGTGGGGGAGTCGCCCTCTGCCGCGGGCCGGGGGAAGCTCGGACTCCCAGCCCGGGGCTGCGGCCTAGTCCCTCTCCCGGGGCCCGGGCTCTGGGTGGGTGGGTGAGCGGCCGGGCCAGGGTGGCGCTGCCCCCCGGGTGAGGGAGGGTTGGGGAGGGCGGGGCGGGGCGGGGCGGTACTCACTCACTCACCGTGCGGGACGGTGCGGAACTCCGGGCTCCGGTGATCCGAGGACGGCGGCGGCGGCTGGCCGACCGAAAGCCCAGGCCCCGCAAACCCGCAACTCCCGGCCGCCGCCGCCTGGCCGACCAGCCGCAGCCCCGGAGTTTGCATCGGACAGAGAGAGAGAGAGAGAGACAATCACTCACACTGGCACCGGGTGGCTGTGTCACTGGATCCCACTGTCACTGGGTCTCTCTGGTACTGGAACTGGATCCCTCCGTCACTGGGTCCCTCTGGTACTGGAACTGGGTCACACTGGAACTGGATCCCACTGACACTGGGTCCCTCTGTCTCTGGGTCCCTCTGGTACTGGAAGTGGATCCCACTGGAACTGGGTCCCTCTGGTACTGGAACTGGATCCCTGTCACTGGGTCCCTCTGGTACTAGAAACAGAGAAACATAGAAGATAGGAGCAGGACTAGAACTGGATCCCACTGGAACTGGATCCCACTGACATTGGATCCCTCTGTCACTGGGTCCCTCTGTCACTGGAACTTGATCCCAATGACACTGGATCCCACTGTCACTGGGTCCCTCTGGTACTGAAATGTGATCTATCTGATGCTGGGTCCCTCTGGTAGTGGAACTGGATCCCACTGACACTGGGTCCCTCTGGTACTGGAACTTGATCCCACTGACACTGGGTCCCTCTGGTATTGGAACTGGATCCCACTGACACTGGATCCCTCTGACACTGGGTCCCTCTGGTACTGGAACTGGATCCCACCGACACTGGGTCCCTCTGTCACTGGATCCCTGATACTGGATCCCTCTGACACTGGATCCCTCTGTCACTGGGTCCCTCTGTCACTGGGTCCCACTGGAACTGGATTCCACTGACACTGGATCCCTCTGTCACTGGATCCCTCTGACACTGGGTCTATCTGACACTGGATCCCTCTGGCACTGGGTCTATCTGACACTGGATCCCACCGACACTGGGTCCCTCTGTCACTGGATCCCTCTGTCACTGGATCCCTCTGTCACTTGATCCCTCTGTCACTTGATCCCTCTGTCACTGGGTCCATCTGACACTGGATCCCTCTGACACTGGATCCCACTGGAACTGGGTCCCTCTGACACTGGGTCCCTCTGACACTGGGTCCATCTGACACTGGATCCATCTGACACTGGGTCCCTCTGACACTGGAACTGGGTCCCACTTGAACTGAATCCCTCTGTCACTGGATGGCTGGGGTATAGGACTCCCCAATATGCCTGTCTCAGGAGCAATGAAGACTCAGCCTTGGCTCAGCTGGTAGCACATCACCTCCGAGTTGTAAACTCGTGAGTTCAAACCCCACTCCAGGACTTCGGCAAATAACCTAGGCTCACACTCCATTACTCACACTCCCAGTACTCACACTCATGTTCAAATCCCTCCATGGTCTCGCCCTTCCCTCTCTGTAACGTCCTCCAGCCCTACTACCCTATCTCTGTAACCTCCTCCAGCCCTACAACCCTCCCTATCTCTGTAACCTCCTCCAGCCCTACAACCCTCCCTATCTCTGTTTCTTCCTCCAGCCCTACAAACCTCCCTATCTCTGTAACCTCCTCCAGCCCTACTATCCTCCCTATCCCTGTAACCTCCTCCACCACTACAACCCTCCCTATCTCTGTAACCTCCTCCACCACTACAACCCTCCCTATCTCTGTAACCTCCTCCAGCCCCTACAACCCTCCCTATCTCTGTAACCTCCTCCAGCCCCTACAACTCTCCCTATCTCTGTAACCTCCTCCAGCCCCTACAAACCTCCCTATCTCTGTAACCTCCTCCAGCCCTACAACCCTCCCTATCTCTGTAACATCCTCCAGCCCTACAACCCTCCCTATCTCTGTAACCTCCTCCAGCCCTACAACTCTCCCTGTCTCTGTAACCTCCTCCACCACTACAACCCTCCCTATCTCTGTAACCTCCTCCAGCCCTACAACTCTCCCTATATCTGTAACCTCCTCCAGCCCTACAACCCTCCCTATCTCTGTAACATCCTCCAGCCCTACAACTCTCCCTGTCTCTGTAACCTCCTCCAGCCCTACAACTCTCCCTATCTCTGTAACCTCCTCCAGCCCTACAACCCTCCCTATCTCTGTAACCTCCTCCAGCCCTACAACCCTCCCCATCTCTGTAACCTCCTCCAGCCCTACAACTCTCCCTATATCTGTAACATCCTCCAGCCCTACAACTCTCCCTATATCTGTAACCTCCTCCAGCCCTACACCCCTCCATATCTCTGTAACCTCCTCCAGCCCTACAACCCTCCCTATCTCTGTAACCGCCTCCAGCCCTACAACTCTCCCTATATCTGTAACCTCCTCCAGCCCTACAACCCTCCCTATCTCTGTAACATCCTCCAGCCCTACAACCCTCCCTATCTCTGTAACCTCCTCCAGCCCTACAACCCTCCCTATCTCTGTAACCTCCTCCAGCCCTACAACTCTCCCTATATCGGTAACCTCCTCCAGCCCCTACAACCCTCCCTATATCTGTAACATCCTCCAGCCCTACAACTCTCCCTGTCTCTGTAACCTCCTCCAGCCCTACAACTCTCCCTATATCGGTAACCTCCTCCAGCCCCTACAACCCTCCCTATATCTGTAACATCCTCCAGCCCTACAACTCTCCCTGTCTCTGTAACCTCCTCCAGCCCTACAACTCTCCCTATATCGGTAACCTCCTCCAGCCCCTACAACCCTCCCTATATCTGTAACATCCTCCAGCCCTACAACTCTCCCTGTCTCTGTAACCTCCTCCAGCCCTACAAACCACCGAGATCTCTGCACTCCTCTAATTCTGGCCCTGTGCATATCCCGCACCATTGGTGGCCGTGCCTTCGGCCGTCTGGGCACTAAGCTCTGGAATTCCCTCTGCCTCTCCCTCCTCCTTTAAGACCCTCCTTAAATCCTACCTCATCCACCAAGTTTTGGGTCACCTGTGCTAATATCTCCTTATGTGGTTCAGTGTCAATGTTTGTTCGACAACGTAGCTGTGAAGCGTCGTGGGACGTTTTACTGCGTTGAAGCCGCTATATAAATATAATAACTTGTTGCTGTTGTTCTTGAGTAGCCCCTTTAAAATAGCGGATAAAGAAATAGTGTATGTTAAATTTTCGTCCACTGATATCGCCAGCCATTTTCTAGTCTTTCCCGCCCAGCACCGAGCTCTATAAAGACGTTCAAGTTTTTTCCACGCAGTTTTTGTTAAGATAACATTGATTCTCATAGAGGGTAAAGGTCGACATGGAATTTAACCCTGAAAAGTGTGAGGTGATGCATTTTGGGAGGACTAACAAGGCAAGGGAATACACAATGAATGGTAGGACCCTAGGAAGGACAGAGGATCAGAGGGACCTTGGTGTGCATGTACATAGATCCCTGAAGGCAGCAGGACAGGTAGATAAGGTGGTTAAAAAGGCATATGGGATACTTGCCTTCATTAGCCAAGGCATAGAATATAAGAGCAGGGAGGTTATGTTGGAGCTGTACAAAACGCTGGTGAGGCCACAGCTGGAATACTGTGTGCAGTTCTGGTCACTACACAATATAGGAAGGATGTGATTGCATTGGAGAGGGTGCAGAGAAGATTCACCAGGATGTTACCTGGGCTGGAGCGCTTCAGCTATGAAGAGAGACTGGACAGGCTGGGGTTGTTTTCCTTGGAGCAGAGAAGGCTGAGGGGGGACCTGATCGAGGTGTACAAAATTATGAGGGGTATAGATAGGGTAGATAGAAAGGAACTTTTCCTCTTAGTAGAGGGGTCAATAACCAGGGGGCATAGTTTCAAGGTAAGGGGCAGGAGGTTTAGAGGGGATTTGAGGAAAAACTTTTTCACCCAGAGGGTGGTTGGAATCTGGAACTCACTGCCTGAAAGGGTGGTAGAGGCAGGAACTCTCACAACATTCAAGAAGCATTTAGATGAGCACTTGAAACGCCATAGCATACAAGGCTACGGACCAAGTGCTGGAAAATGGGTTTAGAATAGACAGGGTTTGATGGCCGGCGTGGACACGATGGGCCGAAGGGCCTCTTTCTGTGCTGTATAACTCTATGACTCTATGGTTGGGTTGATTGGCTTAGACCACGTGTTAACTTCCACCCATTTCTAAGATTGGAAAAGTAATTTTAGGAAACTTCTTTTTATCCAGCACCGACGGGACCGACGTGGTGCCGGTTCATCAAAAATTCCGGATAACCGAAAGCTATAGTAAAAGATACGGAGCTGAGAGCTCCGTATAAAGCAACAAACCCTGTTGCAACAGGTTCAAAACAATGGCCACAAGTTGCAAGCGTCTCTGTAGCTTAGCAACAGCTGCAGCCACACCCTTGCACAGCAACACATGGAGGAAGGCAAGTAATAAAAGTTACCTGAACCTACTCCTGAATTTTGCCGGTTAACCGACATTTCCGGTTATTTAGGTGCCGGTTAATCGAAAGTTTCCTGTTGTAGGTTGTGAAACGTCCTTGAGATGCCCTGAGGATTCCTTCGCCCTCCCTTTGTAGAGAGGGGAGAGTGGCAATCCACTGCTCACACTGGCATAACCAACTATTGGTCCTGAGGGTTCCTCTCTTGGGCCAGAGAGTCTCTCGAAGGCCAGACTGCAGACCAACGGCAAGAGGCAGTTATGCTCAGCAAGATGCTGCATAGACAACCACAGCCTTCCAACCATTGCAGGCAGAAGGGAGCAAAGCTCTGTGCCCATCACACCAGCGCGCAATCCAGGCTGGCACTCCAGTGCAGTACGGAGGGAGTGCTGCACTGTCGGAGGTGCAGTCATTCGCACGGGAGGTTAAACCGAGGCCGCACCGGCTTGATCAGATAAATGTAAAAGTAGGGTTGTATGGTGCAATATCAGTAAAGATCCCTATACCGCACTGTGTGATATTAGTAATAATCCCGATGCCGCACCGTGTGATATCAGTAATACTCCCGATACCACACTGTGTGATAATAGTAATAATCCTGACACCGCACTGTGTGATATTAGTAATACTCCCAATACCACACTGTGTGATAATAATAGTAATAATCCTGATGCAGCACCGTGTGATATTAGTAATATTCCTGACACCGCACTGTGATATTAGTAATAATCCCGACACCGCACTGTGTGATATTAGTAATAATCCCGATACCGCACCGTGTGATATAAGTAATAATCCCGACACCGCACTGTGTGATATTAGTAATAATCCCAACACCACACCATGTGATATTAGTAATAATCCCGACACTGCACTGTGTGATATTAGTAATAATCCCGACACCACTCTGTGTGATATTAGTAATAATCCCTATAAAGCACCATGTGATATTAGTAATAATCCCGATACCGCACCGTGATATTAGTAATAAACCCGATACCGCACCGTGTGATATTAGTAATAATCCCGATACCGCACCGTGTGATATTAGCAATAATCTTGATACAACACTGTGTGATATTAGAAATAATCGCGAAACCGCACTGTGTGATATTACTAATACTCCTGACATTGCATCGTGTGATATTAGTAATAATACCAATACTGCACCGTGTGATATTAGTAATAATCCCGACACCGCACCGTTTGATATTAGTAATAATCCCGATACCGCACTGGGATATTAGTAATAATCCCGATACCGTACTGTGTGATAGTAGTAATAATCCCGATAAAGCACCGTGTGATATTAGTAATAATCCCGATAAAGCACCGTGTGATTAGTAATAATCCCAATACCGCACTGCGTGATATTAGTAATAATCCCGATACAGCACTGTGATATTAGTAATAATCCCGATAAAGCACAGTGTGATATTAGTAATAATCCCGATAAAGCACCGTGTGATATTAGTAATAATCACAATACAGCACGGTGTGATATTAGTAATAATCCCGATAAAGCACCATGTGATATTAGTAATAATCCTGATACCGCACCGTCTGATATTAGTAATAATCCTGATACTGCACCATGTGATATTAGTAATAAACTTGATACAACACTCTGTGATATTAGAAATAATCCCGATACCGCACTGTGATACATTAGAAATAATCCCGACACCGCACTGTGTGATATTACATAGAAACATAGAAGATAGGAGCAGGAGTAGGCCATTCGGCCCTTTGAGACTGCTCCGCCATTCAATGAGATCATGGCTGATCATCCAAATTCAGTACGCTGTCCCTGCCTTCTCCCCATATCCCTTGATCCCTTTAGCCTTAAGAAATATATCCAACTCCTTCTTGAATATATTTAATGAACTGGCCTCCACCGCCCTCTGTGGCAGAGAATTCCACAGGTTCACCACTCTCTGGGTGAAGAAATTCCTCCTCATTTCAGTCCTAAATGGCTTACCCCTTCTCCTTAGACTATGACCCCTGGTTCTCGACTCCCCGGCCATCAGAAACATCCTTCCTGCATCTAGTCTGTCCAGGCCTGACAGAATTTTATAGGTTTCGATGAGATCCCCTCTCAATCTCCTAAACTCCAGTGAGTATAAGCCTAATCGACACAATCTCTCCTCATATATCATTCCTGCCATCCCAGGTATCAGCCTGGTGAATCTTCGCTGCACTCCTTCCATGGCAAGAACGTCCTTCCTCAGATAAGGTGACCAAAACTGCACACAATACTCAAGGTGTGGTCTCACCAAGGCCCTGTACAACTGCAGCAAGACATCCTTGTTCCTGTACTCGAACCCTCTTGCTACGAAGGCCAACATACCATTTGCCTTCTTAACCGCCTGCTGTACCTGCATGCTTACCTTCAGCGACGGGGGAAAAAGAACACCCAGGTCTCTTTGCACTTCCCCTTCTCCCAATCTATTGCCATTCAAAAAATAATCTGCCTTCCTGTTTTTGCCACCAAAGTGGATAACCTCACATTTATCCACATTATAGTGCATTTGCCATGTTTCTGCCCAATCACCCAACCTGTCCAAATCGTACTGGAGTTTCACGACATCCTCCTCACAGCATACCCTCCCACCCAGCTTTGTGTTGTCTGCAAATTTGGAGATATTACATCCAATTCCCTCGTCCAGATCATTAATATATATTGTGAACAGCTGGGGTCCTAGGACCGATCCTTGCGGTACCCCACTAGTCACTGCCTGCCACTCGGAAAACGACCCGTTTATTCCAACTCTTTGCTTTCTGTCCGCCAACCAGTTCTCTATCCAAGTCAATACCTTGCCCCCAATCCCATGTGCCTTAATTTTGCACACTAATCTCTTATGCGGGACCTTATCGAAAGCCTTCTGAAAGTCCAAATACACCACATCCACTGGTTCTCCCTTATCTATTTTACCAGTTACATCCTCAAAAAATTCCAGTAGATTAGTCAAGCATGATTTACTTTTTGTAAATCCATGTTGACTTTGTCCGATCCTGTCACTGCTTTCCAAGTGCTCTGCTATTACATCTTTTATAATGGACTCTAGCATTTTCCCCACTACCGATGTCAGGCTTACCGGTCTGTAATTCCCCGCTTTTTCTCTACCACCTTTTTTGAATAGTGGGGTAACATTAGCTACCCTCCAATCCATGGGTACTGTTCCAGAGTCTATCGAGTTCTGGAAGATGACCAGCAATGCATCTACTATTTCTAGGGCCACTTCCTTAAGTACCCTAGGATGTAGATTATCAGGCCCTGGGGATTTATCGGCCTTCAGTCCCATCAATTTTCCTAACACCATTTCCCTACAAATACTGATTTCTTTCAGTTCCACCCTTTCATCAGACCCTATGTTCCCCAGCATCTCTGGGAGGTTATTTGTGTCCTCCTTTGTGAAGACAGAACCAAAATATGTATTTAGTTGGTCACTATTTCTTTGTTCCCCATTATAAATTCCCCTGATTCTGACTGCAAGGGACCTACGCTTGACTTCACCAATCTTTTTCACTTCATATATCTATAAAAGCTTTTACAGTCAGTTTTTATGTTCCCTGCAAACTTACTCTCATAGTCTATTTTCCCTTTCTTAATTAATCCCTTTGTCCTCCTTTGTTGAATCCTAAACTGCTCCCAATCCTCAGGATTATTGCTTTTTCTGGCCAATTTATATGTCCTCTCCTTGGATCTTATGCTATCCCTAATTTCCCTTGTTGGCCACGGTTGAGTCACCTTTTTTGTTTTATTTTTATGCCAAACTGGGATGAACAAATTCTGTAGTTCATCCATTCGGTCTTTGAATATTTGCCATTGCCTATCCACTGTCCACCCTTTGAATGACATTCCACAATCAATCCTACCCAACTCGCTTCTCAGACCATCGTAGTTTCCTTTATTTAAATTGAGGACCCTAGTCTCTGAGTCAACTACTTCATTCTCCATCTTAATGAAGAATTCGATCATAATATGATCGCTCTGACCCAAGGGGCCTCGTACAACAAGATTGCTAATTAATCCTTTCTCGTTACATAATACCCAGTCTAAGATGGCCTGATCTCTGGTTGGTTCCTTGACATATTGGTCCAGGAAACCATCCCGTAAACACTCCAGGAATTCCTCCTCCACAGTATTGTTACTAATTTGGTTAGCCCAATCTATATGTAGATTAAAGTCACCCATGATGACTGCTGTGCCCTTATTGCACGCTTCTTTAATTTCCCTTTTAATGTCATCCCTAATCTCCGCCTTACTGTTTGGAGGTCTATATACCACTCCCACTAACGTTTTCTGCCCCTTAGTATTTCTCAATTCTACTCATACAGATTCCACGTCATCAGAGCTAATATCCTTCATTACAATTGTGTTAATCCCTTCTTTAACCAGTAATGCAACCCCACCTCCCTTTCCTTTTTGCCTATCTTTCCTGAATATCGAATACCCCTGGATGTTGAGTTCCCAGCCTTGGCCATCCTTGAGCCACGTTTCCGTAATCCCAACCAAATCATATTCGTTTACCTCTATTTGCGCAGCCAATTCATCCACCTTATTACGAATGCTCCTCGCATTAAGACACAAAGGCTTGTTTTGTTAACGCTCTTAGACCTATTAGAATTATTATTTACTGTGGCCACTTTTGATTTAAACTGCTGATTTCTCTGCCACTTTTGTTTTCCTCCTTCCTATCTTTTGCTTTTATCCTAGTTTCCCTTTCCTCTGTCTCCCTGCTCAGGTGCCCAACCCCCTGCCATTTTAGTTTAAACCCTCCCCCAGAGCACTAGCAAACACTCCCCCAAGGACATCAGTTCCAGCCCTGCCCAGGTGCAGACTGTCCGGTTTGAACTGGTCCCACCTCCCCCAGAACCGGTTCCAATGTCCCAGGAACTTGAATCCCTCCCCCTTGCACCATTCCTCTAGCCACGTATTCATCTGAAATATCCTTCTATTTCTACTCTGACTAGCACATGGCACTGGTAGCAATCCTGAGATTACTACCTTTGAGGTCCTATTTTTTAATTTACCTCCTAACTCCCTATATTCCGCTTTTAGGACCTCATCCCGCTTTTGACCTATATCGTTGGTGCCTATATGCACCACGACAGCTGGCTGTTCACCCTCCCCTTCCAAGATGAGTAATACTCCTGACACTGCATCGTGTGATATTAGTAATAATACCGATACTGCACCGTGATATTAGTAATAATCCCGAAACAGCACTGTGTGATATTAGTAATATCCCGATACCACACAGTGTGATATTAGTAATAATCCCGAAACGCACTGTGATATTATTAATAATCCCAATACCGCACCGTGATATTAGAAATAATCCCGATACCGCACTGTGTGATATTAGTAATAATCCCGAAACTGCACTGTGATAGTAAAAATAATCCTGATACAGCACCGTGTCATATTAGTAATAATCCCGACACTGCACTGTGATAGTAAAAATAATCCTGATACAGCACCGTGTCATATTAGTAATAATCCCGACACCACACTGTGATAGTAGAAATAATCCTGATACAGCACTGTGTGATATTAGTAATAATCCTGATACTGCACCGTGATTAGTAATAATCCCGACACCGCAGTGTGAGTTATTAGTAATAATGCCGATACCGCACTGTGTGATATTAGTCATAATCCCGATACCGCAGTGTGTGATATTAGTAATACTCCCGATACCACAGTGTGATATGAGTAATAATTCTGAAACCGCACCTTGTGATATTAGTAATAATCCCAACACTGCACTGTGATATTAGTAATACTCCCAATACTGCACTGTGTGATATTAGTAATAATCCCGATCCCGCACTGTGCGATATTAGTAATAATCCCGATACCGCACTGTGTGATATTAGTAATCCGACACCGCACTGGGTGAAATTAGTAATAATCCCGACACCACACTATGTGAAACTAGTAATAATCCTGACACCACACTGTGTGTAATTAGTAATAATCCCGACACCACACTGTGCAATATTAGTAATAATCCCGATACCGCACTGTGCGATATTAGTAATAATTCCGACAGCGCACGGTGATATTAGTAATACTCCCAATACCACACTGTGCGATATTAGTAATAATCCTGATACAGCACTGTGCGATATTAGTAATAATTCCAATACTGCACTGCGTGATATTAGTAATGATCCTGATACCGCACTGTGTGATATTAGTAATAATCCTGATACAGCACCATGTGATATTAGTAATAACCCGATACCGCACTGTGATTAATAATAATCCCGACACCGCACTGTGTGATATTAGAAATAATCCCAACACCGCACTGTGTGATATTAGAAATAATCCCAACACCGCACTGTGATATTAGTAATAATCCTGAAACCGCACTGTGCGATATTAGTAATAATCCCGACAACGCATTGTGTGATATTAAAATTATCCCGATACAGCACTGTGTGATATTAGTAATAATCCCAATAACGCACGGTGCGATATTAGTAATAATCCCGAAACTGCACTGTGATATTAAAAATAATCCTGATACATCACTGTGTGATATTAGTAATAATGGCAACAGCGCACTGTGTGATATTAGTAATAATCCCAATACTGCACGGTGTGATATTAGTAATAATCCCGATACCGCACTGTGTGATATTAGTAATTATCCCTAAACAGCACTGTGATATTAGTAATACTCCCAATACTGCACTGTGTGATATTAGTAATAATCCTGATACCGCACTGTGCGATATTAGTAATAATCCCGATACCGCACTGTGCGATATTAGTAATAATTCCGACACCGCACTGTGTGATATTAGTAATAATCCCAATACCACACTGTGCAATATTAGTAATAACCTCAACACCGCACTGTGATTTTAGTAATAATCCCCGTACCGCACTGTGATATTAGTAATAATCCTGAAACTGCAGTGTGATATTAGTAATAATCCCAACACCGCACTGTGTGATATTATAAATAATCCCGATACCGCACTGTGTGATATTAGAAATAATCCCGACGCCGCAGTGTGTGATATTAGTAATAATCCCGATACCGCACTGTGTGATATTAGAAGTTATCCCCATACTGCACTGTGTGATATTAGAAATAATGCCCATACCGCACTGTGTGATATTAGAAATAATCGCGATACCGTACCATGTGCTTTTAGTAATGCCGAAACCGCACTGTGTGATATTAGTAATAATCCGGACACCGCACTGTGTGATATTACAAATAATCCCCATACCGCACTGTGTGATATTAGAAATAATCCCGACACCGCACTGTGTGATATTAGTAATAATCCCGACACCGCACTGTGATATTAGTAATAATCCCGACACTGCACTGTGTGATATTACAAATAATCCCGACACCACACTGTGCGATATTAGAAATAATGCCGATACCGCACCGTGTGCTTTTAGTAATAATCCCGATACCGCGCTGCGTGATATTAGAAACACTCCCAATACCACACTGTGTGATATTATTAATAATCCTGACACGGCACTGTGTGATATTAGAAATAATCCCGATACCACACTGTGTGATATTAGTAATAATCCCAACACCGCACCATGTGATATTAGTAATAACCCAAAACTGCACCATGTGATATTAGTAATAATCCTGATACCGCACAGTGTGCTATTAGTAATAATCATGATACAGCACAATCTGATTTTAGAAATAATCCCGACATCGCACCGTGTCATTAGGAATAACCCCGACACCGCACTGTGTGATATTAGTAATAATCCCGACACCGCACTGTGTGATATTAGTAATAATCCCCATACCGCACTGTGTGATATTAGCAATAATCCCTATGCTGCAGTGTGATATTAGTAATAATCCTGATAACGCACAGTGTGATATTAGTAATAACCCCAATACCGCACCGTGTGATATTTAGTAATAATCCTGACACCGCACTGTGAAATTAGTAATATGCCCGACGCCGCAGTGTGTGATATTAGTAATAATCCCCATACCGCACTGTGTGATATTAGAAATAATCCCGATACTGCACGGTGTGATATTAGAAATAATCCCGATACCGCACTGTGATATTAGAAATAATCCCGACGCCGCAGTGTGTGATATTAGTAATAATCCCAACACCGCACTGTGATATTAGTAATACTCCCAATACTGCACTGTGTGATATTAGTAATAATCCCGATACCGCACTGTGCGATATTAGTAATAATCCCGATACCGCACTGTGTGAAATTAGTAATTATCCCGAAACCGCACTGGGTGAAATTAGTAATAATCCCGACACCACACTGTGTGAAACTAGTAATAATCCCGACACCACACTGTGCGATATTAGTAATAATCCCGATACCGCACTGTGCGATATTAGTAATAATCCTGACACCGCACTTTGTGATATTAGAAATAATTCCCATACCGCACTGTGTGATATTAGTAATAATCCCCATACCGCACTGTGTGATATTATAAATAATCCCGATACCTTACCGTGTGCTTTTAGTAATAATCCCGATACCGCACCGTGCGCTTTTAGTAATAATCCCAACACCGCTCTGTGATATTAGTAATAATCCCGACACCGCACTGTGTGATATTAGAAATAATCCCCATACCGCACTGTGTGATATTAGAAATAATCCCGATACCGCACTGTGTGATTTTAGAAATAATCCCGATACTGCACAGTGATATTAGAAATAATCCCGACACCGCAGTGTGTGATATTAGTAATAATCCCGATACCGTACCATGTGCTTTTAGTAATAATCCCCATACCGCACTGTGTGATATTAGAAATAATCCCCATACCGCACAGTGTGATATTAGAAATAATCCCCATACCGCACAGTGTGATATTAGAAATAATCCCGATACTGCACTGTGTGATATTAGAAATTATCCCGAAACTGCACTGTGCGAAATTAGTAATAATCCCGACACCGCACTGTGTGATATTAGTAATACTCCCGATAACGCTGTGTGATATTAGTAATAATCCCGACACCGCACCGTGTCATATTAGTAATGATCCTGATACCGCACTTTTTGATATTAGTTATAATCCTGATACCGCACAGTGCAATATTAGTAATAATCCCGATACCACACCGTGTGATATTAGTAATACTCCCGATACGGCACTGTGATATTAGTAATAATCCCGACACTGCACTGTGTGATATTAGTAATAATCCCCATACCGCACTGTGTGATATTAGTGATAATCCCGATACCGCACTGTGATATTAGATATAATCCCGACACTGCACTGTGAAATTAGTAATAATCCCGACACTGCACTGTGTGATATTAGTAATAATCCCCATACCGCACTGTGTGATATTAGTAATAAGCCCCATACCGCACTGTGTGATATTATAAATAATCCCGATACCATACCGTGTGCTTTTAGTGATAATCCCGATACCGCACCGTGCGCTGTTAGTAATAATCCCAACACCGCACTGTGATATTAGTAATAATCCCGACACCGCACTGTGTGATATTAGAAATAATCCCCATACCGCACTGTGTGATATTAGAAATAATCCCGATACCACAGTGTGTGATATTAGTAATGATCCTGACACCGCACTTTGTGGTATTAGTAATAATCCTGATACCGCACAGTGCGATATTAGTAATAATCCCAATATCGCACTGTGTGATATCAGTAATACTCCCGATACCGCACTATGTGATATTAGTAATAATCCCGACACCGCACCGTGTGATATTAGTAATAATCCTGATACCGCACTGTGATATTAGTGATAATCCCGAAACCGCACCGTCTGATATTAGTAATAATCCCGACACCACACCGTGTGATATTAGTAATAATCCTGATACCGCACCGTGTGATATTAGTAATAATCCTGATACTGCACTGCGATATTAGTGATAATCCCGAAACCGCACTGTGTGATATTAGTGATAATCCTGACACCGCATTGTGTGATATTAGTAATAATCTCGATACTGCACCGTGTGATATTAGTAATAACCCAATACTGCTTCGTGTGATTAGTAATAATTCTGATACCGCACTGTGATTAGTAATACTCCCGACGCCGCACTGTGCGATATTAGTAATAATCCCGACACCGCACTGTGCAATATTAGTAATAATCCCATCACCGCACTGTGATATTAGAAATAATCCCGATACAGCACTGTGTGATATTAGTAATAATCCCGACACCACACCGTGTGATAATAATAATCCTGATACCGCACTGTGAAATTAGTAATAATCCCAACACCGAACTGTGCGATATTAGTAATAATCCTGATACCGCACTGTGCGATTTTAGTCATAATCCCGATACCGCACCATGTGATATTAGTAATGATCCCGATACCGCACTGTGTGATATTAGTAATAATCCTGATACAGCACCATGTGATATTAGTAATAACCCGATACTGCACCATGATTAGTAATAAAACTGATACCGCACTGATTGATTAGTAATAATCCAGACACCGCACTGTGATATATTAGAAATAATCCCAACACCGCACTGTGATATTAGAAATAATCCCGACACCGCACTGTGCGATTTTAGTAATAATCCCGACACCGCACTGTGCGATATTAGAAATAATCCCGATACAGCACTGTGTGATATTAGTAATAATCCCAACACTGCACTGTGTGATATTAGTAATAATCCCGGTACCACACTGTGCAATATTAGTAATAATCCCGACACAGCACTGTGTGATACTAGTCATACTACCAATACCGCACCGTGTGATAATATTAATCCCTATACCGCACTGTGTGAAATTAGTAATAATCCCAATACCGCACTGTGCGATATTAGTAATAATCCCGATACCGCACTGTGTGATATTAGTAATAATCCCGACACCGCACTGTGTGAAATTATTAATAATCCCGACACAGCACTGTGTGAAATTAGTAATAATCCCGACACCGCACTGTGCGATATTAGTAATAACCCCAATACTGCATTGTGCAATATTAATAATAGTCCCAACACCGCACTGTGTGATTTTAGTAATAATCCCCATACCGCACTGTGTGATATTAGAAATAGTCCAGATACCGCACTGTGTGACATTAGTAATACTCCCAATACCACTGTGCGATATTACTAGTAACCCCGACACCGCACTGTGATATTAGTATAATCCCGACACCGTACTGTTTGATATTAGAAATAATCCCGATACAGCACTGTGTGATATTAGTAATAATCCCAACACCGCACTGTGTGATATTAGTAATAATCCCAATACCGCACTGTGCAATATTAGTAATAATCCCAACACAGCACTGTGTGATATTAGTAATACTCCCAATACCGCACCGTGTGATAATATTAATCCCGATACCGCACTGTGAAATTAGTAATCATCCTGACACCGCCCTGTGAGATATTAGTAATACTCCCAATACCACACTGTGCGATATTAGTAGTAACACCGACACCGCACTGTGATATTAGTAATAATCCCGACACCGCACTGTGTGATATTAGTAATAATCCCGATACCGTACTGTGTGATATTAGTAATAATCCCAACACCGCACCGTGATATTAGTAATAACCTGATACCGCACCATGTGATATTAGTAATAATCCTGATACCGCACTGTGTGCTGTTAGTAATAATCACGATACAGCACCGTATGATATTAGTAATACTCCCGATACCGCACTGTGTGATATTAGTAATAACCCCGACACCGCACCGTGTGATTAGGAATAACCCCGACACCGCATTGTGTGATATTAGTAATAATCCCGACACCGCACTGTGTGATATTAGTAATAATCCCCATACCGCACTGTGTGATATTAGTGATAATCCCGATACTGCAGTGTGTGATATTAGTAATAATCCCGATACCACAAAGAGTGCTATTACTCATACTCCTGATACTGCACCGTGTGATATTAGTAATAACCCCGATACCGCACCGTGTGATATTTAGTAATAATCCTGACACCGCACTTTGTGATATTAGAAATAATCCCGACACTGCACTGTGAAATTAGTAATAAGCCCAACACCGCACCGTGTGATATTAGTAATAATCC
This sequence comes from Somniosus microcephalus, assembly GCF_052327205.1. Lineage (NCBI taxonomy): Eukaryota > Metazoa > Chordata > Chondrichthyes > Squaliformes > Somniosidae > Somniosus > Somniosus microcephalus. The sequence continues at coordinate 163,568,423 of NW_028225179.1, read as the reverse complement.
CGACACCGCACCGTGCGATATTAGTAATAATCCTGATACCGCACTGTGCGATATTAGTAATAATCCCCATACCGCACTGTGTGATATTATTAATAATCCCGATACCGTACCGTGCGCTTTTAGTAATAATCCCGATACCGCACCGTGCGCTTTTAATAATAATCCCAACACCACACTGATATTAGTAATAATCCCGACACCGCACTCTGTGATATTAGAAATAATCCCCATACCGCACTGTGTGATATTAGAAATAATCCCGATACCGCACTGTGTGATATTAGAAATAATCCCAATACCGCACTGTGATGTTAGAAATAATCCCGACGCCGCAGTGTGTGATATTAGTAATAATCCCGATACCGTACTGTGTGCTTTTAGTAATAATCCCGACACCGCACTGTGTGATATTAGAAATAATCCCCATACTGCACTGTGTGATATTAGAAATAATCCCCATACCGCACAGTGTGATATTAGAAATAATCCCCATACCGCACTGTGTGATATTAGAAATAATCCCGATACCGCACTGTGTGATATTAGTAATAACCCCGACACCGCACCATGTGATTAGGAATAACCCCGACACTGCACTGTGTGATATTAGTAATAATCCCGACACCGCACTGTGTGATATAAGAAATAATCCCCATACTGCAGTGTGATATTAGAAATAATCCCCATACCGCACAGTGTGATATTAGAAATAATCCCGATATCGCACTGTGTGATATTAGAAATAATCCCGACACCACACCGTGTGATATTAGTAATGATCCCGATAACGCACTGTGATATTAGTAATAATCCCGACACCGCACCGTGTGATATTAGTAATAATCCCGATACCGCTCTGTGTGATATTAGTAATAATCCTGATACCGCACTGTGTGATATTAGTAATAATCCTGATACCGCAACGTGTGATATTAGTGATAATCCTGACACCGTACTGTGTGATATTAGTAATAATATCGATACCACACCGTGTGATATTTAGTAATAATGCCAATACCGCAATATGTGATATTAGTAATAATCCCGATACAGCACCGTGTGATATTAGAAAAACCCGATACCGCACCGTGTGATTAGTAATAATTCTGATACCACACTGTGTGATTAGTAATACTCACGACACCGCACTGTGCGATATTAGTAATAATCCCGACACTGCACTGGGCAATATTAGTAATAATCCCATCACCGCACTGTGCGATATTAGTAATAATCCCGATATCGGACCGTGTGATATCAGTAATACTCCCGATACTGCACTGTGTGATATTAGTAATAATCCTGACACCGCACCGTGTGATATTAGTAATAATCCCGACACCGCACCGTGATATTAGTAATAATCCCGACACCGCACCGTGTGATATTAGTAATAATCCTGATACCGCACCGTGATATTAGTGATAATCCCGAAACCGCACCGTGTGATATTAGTAATAATCCCACCATCACACCGTGTGATATTAGTAATAATCCCGATATCGCACCGTGTGATATCAGTAATACTCCCGAAACCGCACTTTGATATTAGTGATAATCCTGACACCGCACTGTGAGATATTAGTAATAATAACGATACCGCATCATGTGATCTTAGTAATAATGCTGATACCGCACTGTAATATTAGTAATAATCCCGATACAGCACCGTGTGATATTAGTAATAACCCGATACCGCACCGTGTGATTAGTAATAATTCTGATACCGCACTGTGTGATTAGTAATACTCCCGACGCCACACTGTGCGATATTAGTAATAATCCCAACACCGCATTGTGCATTAGTAATAATCCCATCACCGCACTGTGATATTAGAAATAATCCCGATACAGCACTGTATGATATTAGTAATAATCCCAACACTGAACTGTGATATTAGTAATAATCCCGACACCACACCGTGTGATAATAATAATCCTGATACCGCACAGTGAAATTAGTAATAATCCCAACACCGCACTGTGCGATATTAGTAATAATCCTGATACCGCACTGTGCGATTTTAGTAATAATCCCGATACCGCACCATGTGATATTAGTAATGATCCCGATACCGCACTGTGTGATATTAGTAATAATCCTGATACAGCACCATGTGATATTAGTAATAACCCGATACTGCACCATGATTAGTAATAATTCTGATACCGCACTGATTGATTAGTAATAATCCAGACACCGCACTGTGATATGTTAGAAATAGTCCCAACACTGCACTGAGTGATATTAGAAATAATCCCGACACCGCACTGCGCGATTTTAGTAATAATCCCGACACCGCACTGTGCGATATTAGAAATAATCCCGATACAGCACTGTGTGATATTAGTAATAATCCCAACACCGCACTGTGTGATATTAGTAATAATCCCGATACCACACTGTGCGATATTAGTAATAATCCCGACACAGCACTGTGTGATATTAGTAATACTCCCAATACCGCACTGTGATATTAATCCCGATACCGCACTGTGTGAAATTAGTAATAATCCCAACACCGCACTGTGCGATATTAGTAATAATCCCGACACAGCACTGTGTGAAATTAGTAATAATCCTGACACTGCACTGTGCGATATTAGTAATAATCCCGATACTGCATAGTGCATTAGTAATAATCCCAACAGCGCACTGTGATTTTAGTAATAATCCCCATACCGCACTGTGTGATATTAGAAATAATCCAGATACCGCACTGTGTGACATTAGTAATACTCCCAATACCACACTGTGCGATATTAGTAATAATCCCGATACCGCACTGTGTGACATTAGTAATACTCCCAATACCACACTGTGCGATATTAGTAATAATCCCCATACCGCACTGTGTGATATTATAAATAATCCCGATACCGTACCATGTGCTTTTAGTGATAATCCCGATACCGCACCGTGCGCTTTTAGTAATAATCTCAACACCGCACTGTGATATTAGTAATAATCCCGACACCGCACTGTGTGATATTAGAAATAATCTCCATACCGCACTGTGATATTAGAAATAATCTCCATACCGCACTGTGTGATATTAGAAATAATCTCCATACCGCACTGTGTGATATTAGAAATAATCTCCATACCGCACTGTGTGATATTAGAAATAATCCCGACACAGCACTGTGTGATATTAGAAATAATCCCCATACCGCACTGTGTGATATTAGAAATAATCTCCATACCGCACTGTGTGATATTAGAAATAATCTCCATACCGCACTGTGTGATATTAGAAATAATCCCGATACCGCACTGTGTGATATTAGAAATAATCCCCATACCGCAGTGCGTGATATTAGAAATAATCTCCATACCGCACTGTGTGATATTAGAAATAATCCCGACACCGCACTGTGTGATATTATAAATAATCTCCATACCGCACTGTGTGATATTAGAAATAATCTCCATACCGCACTGTGTGATATTAGAAATAATCCCGAAACTGCACTGTGCGATATTAGTAATAATCCCGACACCGCACTGTGTAATATTAGTAATACTCCCGATAACGCTCTGTGATGTTAGTAATAATTGCGACACCGCACCGTGTGATATTAGTAATGATCCTGATACTGCACAATGCAATATTAGTAATAATCCCGATACCGCACCGTTTGATATTAGTAATACTCCCGATACCGCACTGTGTGATATTAGTAATAATCCCGAAACCTCACCGGGTGATATTAGTAATAATACCGACACCGCACCATGTGATGTGAGAAATAATCCTGATACCGCACTGTGATATTAGTGATAATCCTGACACCGCACTGTGTGATATTAGTAATAATATCGATACCGCACTGTGATGATATTTAGTAATAATGCCAATACCGCAATATGTGATATTAGTAATAATCCTGATACAGCACCGTGTGATATTAGTAATAACCCGATACCGCACCGTGTGATTAGTAATAATTCTGATACCGCACTGTGTGATTAGTAATACTCCCGACACCGCACTGTGCGATATTAGTAATAATCCCATCACCGCACTGTGTGATATTAGAAATAATCCCGACACCGCACCGTGTGATATTAGTAATGATCCTGACACTGCACTTTGTGGTATTAGTAATAATCCTGATACCGCACAGTGCGACATTAGTAATAATCCCGACACCGCACCTTGTGATATTAGTAATAATCCCGACACCGCACCGTGTGATATTAGTAATAATCCTGATACCGCACCGTGATATTAGTGATAATTCCGAAACCACACCGTCTGATATTAGTAATAATCCCAACACCGCACTGTGCGATATTAGTAATAATCCTGATACCGCACTGTGCGATTTTAGTAATAATCCCGACACCGCACTGTGCAATTTTAGTAATAATCCCATCACCGCACTGTGATATTAGAAATAATCCCGATACAGCACTGTGTGATATTAGTAATAATCCCCATACCGCACTGTGATATTATAAATAATGCCAATACCGTACCGTGCGCTTTTAGTAATAATCCCGATACCGCACCGTGCACTTTTAATAATAATCCCAACACCGCACTGTGATATTAGTAATAATCCCGACACCGCACTCTGTGATATTAGAAATAATCCCCATACCGCACTGTGTGATATTAGAAATAATCCCAATACCGCACTTAGATATTAGAAATAATCCCGACGCCGCAGTGTGTGATATTAGTAATAATCCCGATACCGTACTGTGTGCTTTTAGTAATAATCCCGACACCGCACTGTGCGATATTAGAAATAATCCCCATACTGCACTGTGTGATATTAGAAATAATCCCCATACCGCACAGTGTGATATTAGAAATAATCCCGATACCGCAGTGTGATATTAGAAATAATCCCGAAACTGCACTGTGCGATATTAGTAATAATCCCGACACCGCACTGTGTTATATTAGAAATAGTCCAGATACCGCACTGTGTGATATTAGTAATACTCCCAATGCCACTGTGCGATATTAGTAGTAACCCCGACACTGCACTGTGATATTAGTATAATCCCGACACCGCACTGTGTGATATTAGAAATAATCCCGATACAGCACTGTGTGATATTAGTAATAATCCCAACACTGCACTGTGTGATATTAGTAATAATCCCGGTACCGCGCTGTGTGATATGAGAAATAATCCCGACACCGCACTGTGCGATATTAGTAATAATCCTGATACCGCACTGTGCGATTTTAGTAATAATCCCGACACCGCACTGTGCAATTTTAGTAATAATCCCATCACCGCACTGTGATATTAGAAATAATCCCGATACAGCACTGTGTGATATTAGTAATAATCCCAACACCGCACTGTGATATTAGTAATAATCCCGACACCAAACCGTGTGATAATAATCCTGATACCGCACTGTGAAATTAGTAATAATCCCAACACCGAACTGTGCGATATTAGTAATAATCCTGATACCGCACTGTGCGATTTTAGTAATAATCCCGATACCGCACCATGTGATATTAGTAATGATCCCGATACCGCACTGTGTGATATTAGTAATAATCCCGATACAGCACCATGTGATATTAGTAATAACCCGATACCGCACCATGATTAGTAATAAAACTGATACCGCACTGACTGATTAGTAATAATCCAGACACCGCACTGTGATATATTAGAAATAATCCCAACACCGCACTGTGTGATATTAGAAATAATCCCGACACCGCACTGTGCGATTTTAGTAATAATCCCGACACCACACTGTGCGATATTAGAAATAATCCCGATACAGCACTGTGATATTATTAATAATCCCAACACTGCACTGTGTGATATTAGTAATAATCCCGGTACCACGCTGTGTGATATTAGTAATAATCCTGACACAGCACTGTGTGATATTAGTCATACTCCCAATACCGCACCGTGTGATAATAATATTAATCCCGATGCCGCACTGTGAAATTAGTAATAATCCCAACACTGCACTGTGCGATATTAGTAATAATCCCGATACCGCACTGTGTGATATTAGTAATAATCCCGACACCGCACTGTGTGAAATTATTAATAATCCCGATAGAGCACTGTGTGAAATTAGTAATAATCCCGACACCGCACTGTGCGATATTAGTAATAATCCCGATACTGCATTGTGCAATATTAGTAATAGTCCCAACACCGCACTGTTTGATTTTAGTAATAATCCCCATACTGCACTGTGTGATATTAGAAATAGTCCAGATACCGCACTGTGTGACATTAGTAATACTCCCAATACCACTGTGCGATATTACTAGTAACCCCGACACCGCACTGTGATATTAGTATAATCCCGACACCGTACTGTGTGATATTAGAAATAATCCCGATACAGCACTGTGTGATATTAGTAATAATCCCAACACCGCACTGTGTGATATTAGTAATAATCCCGATACCGCACTGTGCAATATTAGTAATAATCCCAACACAGCACTGTGTGATATTAGTAATACTCCCAATACCGTACCGTGTGATAATATTAATCCCGATACCGCACTGTGAAATTAGTAATAATCCTGACACCGCCCTGTGAGATATTAGTAATACTCCCAATACCACACTGTGCGATATTAGTAGTAACCCCGACACCGCACTGTGATATTAGTAATAATCCCGACACCGCACTGTGTGATATTAGTAATAATCCCGATACCGTACTGTGTGATATTAGTAATAATCCCAACACCGCACCATGTGATATTAGTAATAACCTGATACCGCACCATGTGATATTAGTAATAATCCTGATACCGCACTGTGTGCTGTTAGTAATAATCACGATACAGCATAATGTGATTTTAGAAATAATCACGATACTGCACCATGTGATTAGGAATAACCCCGACACCGCACTGTGTGATATTAGTAATAATCCCGACACCGCACTGTGTGATATTAGTGATAATCCCGAGACCGCAGTGTGTGATATTAGTAATAATCCTGATTCCACAGTGATATTACCCATACTCCTGACACCACACCGTGTGTTATTAGCAATAATCCCTATGCTGCACTGTGCAATATTAGTAATAATCCCGATACTGCACCGTGTGATATTAGTAATAATCCCGACACCGCACTGTGTGATATTAGTAATAATCCCGACACCGCACCCTGTGATTGGGAATAACCCCGACACCGCACTGTGTGATATGAGTAATAATCCTGACACCGCACTGTGTGATATTAGTAATAATCCCCATACCGCACTGTGTGATATTAGTAATAATCCCCATACCGCATTGTGTGATATTAGTGATAATCCCGATACTGCAGTGTGTGATATTAGTAATAATCCTGATACCACACAGAGTGATATTACTCATACTCCTGATACCGCACCGTGTGATATTTAGTAATAAACCTGACACCGCACTTTGTGATATTAGAAATAATCCCGACACCGCACTGTGTAATTAGTAGTAAGCTCAACACCGCACCGTGTGATATTAGTAATGATCTTGATACCGCACTGTGTGATATTAGTAATAATCCTGAAACCGCCCTTTGTGATATTAGAAATAATTCCCATACCGCACAGTGATATTAGTAATAATCCCCATACTGCACTGTGTGATATTATAAATAATCCCGATACCGTACCGTGCGCTTTTAGTAATAATCACGATACCGCACCGTGCGCTTTAAATAATAATCCCAACACCGCACTGTGATATTAGTAATAATCCCGACACCGCACTCTGTGATATTAGAAATAATCCCCATACCGCACTGTGTGATATTAGAGATAATGCCGATACCGCACTGTGTGATATTAGAAATAATCCCAATACCGCACTGTATGATATTAGAAATAATCCCGACGCGGCAGTGTGTGATATTAGTAATAATCCCGATACCGTACTGTGTGCTTTTAGTAATAATCCCGACACCGCACTGTGTGATATTAGAAATAATCCCCATACTGCACTGTGATATTAAAAATAATCCCCATACCGCACAGTGTGATATTAGAAATAATCCCGATACCGCACTGTGAGATATTAGAAATAATCCCGAAACTGCACTGTGCGATATTAGTAATAATCCCGACACCGCACTGTGTGATATTAGTAATACTCCCGATAACGCTCTCTGATATTAGTAATAATCCCGACACCACACCGTGTGATATTAGTAATGATCCTGATACCGCACAGTGCAATATTAATAATAATCCTGATACCGCACCGTGTGATATTAGTAATACTCCCGTTAACGCACTGTGTGATATTAGTAATAATCCCGACAACGCACTGTGTGATATTAGTAATAATCCCAACACCGCACCGTGTGATATTGGTAATATTCCTAAAACTGCAGTGTGGTATTAGTAATAATCCTGACACCGCACTGTGTGATATTAGTAATAATCCCAACACCGCACTGTGTGATATTAGAAATACTCCCAATACTGCAGTGTGTGATATTAGTAATATTCATGAAACTGCACTGTGTGTTGTTAGTAATAATCCTGATACCGCACCGTGTGATATTAGTAATACTCCCAATACCGCACTGTGTGATATTAGTAATAATCCCGATACCGCACTGTGTGAAATTAATAATTATCCCAACACCGCACTGGGTGAAATTAGTAACAATCCCGACACCACACTGTGTGAAATTAGTAATAATCCCGATACCACACTGTGTGTAATTAGTAATAATCCTGACACCGCACTGTGCGATATCAGTAATAAACCCGATACCGCACTGTGCGATAATAGTAATAATCCCGACACCGCACTGTGATATTAGTAATACTCCCAATACCACACTGTGCGATATTAGTAATAATCCCCGTACCGCACTGTGTGATATTATAAATAATCCCGATACCGCACCGTGCGCTTTTAGTAATAATCCCAACACCGCACTGTGATATTTGTAATAATCCTGAAAACGCACTGTGTGATATTAGAAATAATCCCCATACCGCACTGTGTGATATTAGAAATAATCCCGACACCGCACTGTGTGATATTAGAAATAATCCCGACACCGCACTTTGTGATATTATGAATAATCCCGACACCGCACTGTGTGATATTATGAATAATCCTGATACCGCACTGTGTGATATTAAAAATAATCCCGATACCGCGCTGTGTGATAATATAAATAATCCCAACACCGCACTGTGATATTAGAAATAATCCCGACGCCGCACTGTGTGATATTAGTAATAATCCCGATACCGTACCGTGTGCTTTTAGTAATAATACCGACACCGCACTGTTTGACATTAGAAATAATCCCCATACCACACTGTGTGATATTAGTAATAATTCCAACACCGCACTGTGTGATATTAGTAATAATCCCCATACCGCACTGTGTGATTTTATAAATAATCCCGAAACCGTACCGTGTGCTTTTAGTAATAATCCCGATACCACACCGTGCGCTTTTAGTAATAATCCCAACACCGCACTGTGATATTAGTAATAATCCCCATACCGCACTGTGTGATATTAGATATAATCCCGATACCGCACTGTGTGATATTAGAAATAATCCCGATAGCGCACTGTGTGATATTAGAAATAATCCCGATACCGCACTGTGTGATATTAGAAATAACCCCGATACAGCACTGTGTTATATTGGAAATAATCCCGATACTGCACCGTGCGCTTTTAGCAATAATCCCAACACCGCACTGTGATATTAGTAATAATCCCCATACCGCACTGTGTGATATTAGAAATAATCCCGATACCGCACTGTGTGATATTAGAAATAATCCCGACGCCGCAGCGTGTGATATTCGTAATAATCCCGATACCGCACTGTGTGATATTAGAAATAATCCCGATACCGTACCGTGTGCTTTTAGTAATAATCCTGACACTGCACTGTGTGATTAGAAATAATCCCGATACCGCACTGTGATATTAGTAATAATCCCGATACCGCACTGTGTGATATTATAAATAATCCCGATACCGCACTGCGTGATATTATAAATAACCCCGACACCACAGTGTGATATTAGAAATAATCCCGACGTCGCAGTGTGTGATATTAGTAATAATCCTGATACCGCACTGTGTGATATTAGTAATAATCCCCATACCGCCCAGTGTGATATTAGTAATAATCCCAACACCGCACTGTGATATTAGAAATAATCCCCATACCGCACTGTGTGATATTAGATATAATCCCTATACCGCACTGTGTGATATTAGAAGTAATCCCCATACTGCACTGTGTGATATTAGTAATAATCCCAACACCGCACTGTGTGATATTATAAATAATCCTGATACCGCACCGTGTGCTTTTAGTAATAATCCTGATACCGCACCGTGCGCTTTTAGTAATAATCCCAACACCGCACTGTGATATTAGTAATAATCCCGACACCACACTGTGTAATATTAGAAATAATCCCGATACCGCACTGTGTGATATTATAAATAATCCCGATACCGCACTGTGTGATATTATAAATAATCTCGATGCCGCACTGTGTGATATTATAAATAATCCCGATACCGCACTGTGTGATATTAGAAATAATCCTCATACCGCACTGTGTGATATGGGAGATAATCCCGACACCACACGGTGTGATATTAGAAATAATCCCGACACCACACGGTGTGATATTAGAAATAATCCCGATACCGCACTGTGTGATATTATAAATAATCCCGATACCGCACTGTGTGATATTAGAAATAATCCCCATACCGCACTGTGTGATATTGAGCCAGTAATTCCTGTCCCAACGTGTGAGTACAGACGGGGTACTCACGCGTGGGCCCGGAGGAATTGCCGGTTTTCAGCATGCACAGCGCATGTGGGGAAAACCGGCATTTCCTCTCCTCTGACCCAAGGGGTTAAGAGGCGGAACACATACGAGGTTTCAGGCAGCGTGTGCGCGCTGAACTTCCTTTCTTTTTGAAGAGTGCCCGTGGGGAAAAGACTCCGGTTTTTACGCGTGGAAAAAGCAGCCGTAAGTACTTACTTTTATCAGGTAAGTGGTCTATTAAGTAACATTAGAACATTTTTCCACAGGTTCATTTTTTTTGAAGACTTTACAGTAAGGTAAGTCTATTTTTAGCCCCGATTTTTTATATAATAATTTTTTTCAAAATGTAAAATTATTGTTTAAAATAGTTTTTTACAGTTATTTATAGTTTATTTAAGTAGTGCGATGTTTTTTTTAATTTTCTTTCAAGTTTAAGTAGTGTTTTGGGGCCAGGAGTTTTCATGAGTTTGACAGTTCTTACTATCAAACTCATGAATGAACTTTTGCAACCTCCCATTGGTTGCCCAGTGCTCACGTGAGCCCAGCCGGCTCATCGCACTAAGTACGCCGCTGGGTCATGCACGCACAGCGCGGCAGGACCTGAAGCGGGCCAGTGACAGTAAATCCAATGCAGGCCAGGATTGAAATGTCAGCGCGCCGGGTAAGTGCACATCGGGGGGTTGCATGCGCGGCAAGCCCCCGATCCTAATTTCTAGCCCATTAGAAATAATCCCCATACCGCACTGTGCGATATTAGAAATAATCCCCATACCGCTGTGTGAAATTAGTAATAATCCCGACACCGCACTGTGTGATATTAGAAATAATCCCGACACCGCACTGTGTGATATTAGAAATAATCCCGACACCGCACTGTGTGATATTAGAAATAATCCCGATACCGCACTGTGTGATATTAGAAATAATCCCCATACCGCACTGTGTGATATTAGAAATAATCCCCATACCGCACTGTGTGATATTAGTAATAATCCCGACACCGCACTGTGTGATATTAGAAATAATCCCGACACCGCACTGTGTGATATTATAAATAACCCCATACCGCACTGTGGGATATTATAAATAATCCCCATACCGCACTGTGTGATATTATAAATAATCTCCATACCGCACTGTGTGATATTATAAATAATCCCCATACCACACTGTGTGATATTATAAATAATCCCCATATCGCACTGTGTGATATTAGTAATAATCCCGATACCGCACTGTGTGATATTAGAAATAATCCCGACACTGCACTGTGTGATGTTAGAAATAATCCCGACACCGCACTGTGTGATATTAGAAATAATCCCGATACCGCACTGTGTGATATTAGAAATAATCCCGACACCGCACTGTGTTATATTATAAATAACCCCATACCGCACTGTGGGATATTATAAATAATCTCCATACCGCACTGTGTGATATTAGAAATAATCCCCATACCGCAGTGTGATATTAGAAATAATCCACATACCACACTGTGTGGTATTAGAAATAATCCCCATACCGCACTGTGTGATATTATAAATAATCTCCATACCGCACTGTGATATTATAAATAATCCCCATACCGCACTGTGTGATATTAGAAATAATCCCCATACCGCACTGTGTGATATTAGAAATAATCCCGACACCGCACTGTGTGATATTAGAAATAATCCCGATACCGCAGTGTGATATTAGAAATAATCCCCATACTGCACTGTGTGATATTAGAAATAATCCCGACACCGCACTGTGTGATATTAGAAATAATCCCGATATCGCACTCTGTGATATTAGAAATAATCCCCATACCGCACTGTGTGATATTATAAATAATCCCCATACCGCACTGTGTGATATTAGAAATAATCCCCATACCGCAGTGTGATATTAGAAATAATCCACATACCACACTGTGTGGTATTAGAAATAATCCCCATACCGCACTGTGTGATATTAGAAATAATCCCGATACCGCAGTGTGATATTAGAAATAATCCCCATACTGCACTGTGTGATATTAGAAATAATCCCGACACCGCACTGTGTGATATTAGAAATAATCCCGATATCGCACTCTGTGATATTAGAAATAATCCCCATACCGCACTGTGTGATATTATAAATAATCCCCATACCGCACTGTGTGATATTAGAAATAATCCCCATACCGCAGTGTGATATTAGAAATAATCCACATACCACACTGTGTGGTATTAGAAATAATCCCCATACCGCACTGTGTGATATTAGAAATAATCCCGACACCGCACTGTGTGATATTAGAAATAATCCCGACACCGCACTGTGTGATATTAGAAATAATCCCGATACCGCACTGTGTGATATTAGAAATAATCCCCATACCGCACTGTGTGATATTAGAAATAATCCCGATACCGCACTGTGATATTATAAATAATCCGCATACCGCACTGTGTGATATTAGAAATAATCCCGATACCGCACTGTGATATTATAAATAATCCCCATACCGCACTGTGTGATATTAGAAATAATCCTCATACCGCACTGTGTGATATTATAATCTCCATACCGCACTGTGTGATATTATAAATAATCTCCATACCGCACTGTGTGATATTAGAAATAATCCCCATACCGCACTGTGTGATATTAGAAATAATCCCGATACCGCATTGTGTGATATTATAAATAATCCCCATACCGCACTGTGTGATATTATAAATAACCTCCATACCGCACTGTGATATTAGAAATAATCCCCATACCGCACTGTGTGATATTAGAAATAATCCACATACCGCACTGTGTGATATTATAAATAATCCCCATACCGCACTGTGTGATATTATAAATAATCCGCATACCGCACTGTGTGATATTAGAAATAATCCCCATACCGCACTGTGTGATATTAGAAATAATCCCCATACCGCACTGTGTGATATTAGAAATAATCCCGATACCGCACTGTGTGATATTAGAATTAATCCCCATACCGCACTGTGTGATATTAGAAATAATCCCCATACCGCATTGTGTGATATTAGAAATAATCCCGACACCGCACTGTGATATTAGAAATAATCCCGACACCGCACTGTGATATTAGAAATAATCCCCATATCGCACTGTGTGATATTAAAACTAATCCCGATACCGCACTGTGTGATATTATAAATAATCCCGACACCGCACTGTGTGATATTAGAAATAATCCCCATACCGCACTGTGTGATATTATAAATAATCCCGACACCGCACTGTGTGATATTAGAAATAATCCCGACACCACACTGTGTGATATTAGAAATAATCACGATACAGCACAGTGTGATATTATAAATAATCCCGATACCGCACTGTGTGGTATTATAAATAATCCCCATACCACACTGTGTGATATTAGAAATAATCCCGATAACGCACTGTGTGATATTATAAATAATCCCAATACCGCACTGTGTGATATTAGAAATAATCCTCATACCGCACTGTGTGATATTATAATCTCCATACCGCACTGTGTGATATTATAAATAAGCTCCATACCGCACTGTGTGATATTAGAAATAATCCCCATACCGCACTGTGTGATATTAGAAATAATCCCGATACCGCACTGTGTGATATTATAAATAATCCCCATATCGCACTGTGTGATATTATAAATAATCTCCATACCGCACTGTGTGATATTAGAAATAATCCCCATACCGCACTGTGTGATATTAGAAATAATCCACATACCGCACTGTGATATTATAAATAATCCCCATACCGCACTGTGTGATATTATAAATAATCCGCATACCGCACTGTGTGATATTAGAAATAATCCCCATACCGCACTGTGTGATATTAGAAATAATCCCGATACCGCACTGTGTGATATTAGAATTAATCCCCATACCGCACTGTGTGATATTAGAAATAATCCCCATACCGCACTGTGTGATATTAGAAATAATCCCGACACCGCACTGTGTGATATTAGAAATAATCCCGACACCGCACTGTGTGATATTAGAAATAATCCCCATACCGCACTGTGATATTATAAATAATCCCCATACCGCACTGTGTGATATTAGAAATAATCCCGACACCGCACTGTGATATTAGAAATAATCCCCATATCGCACTGTGAGATATTAGAAATAATCCCCATACCGCACTGTGTGATATTAGAAATAAACCAGACACCGCACTGTGTGATATTAGAAATAATCCTGACACCGCACTGTGTGATATTAGAAATAATCCCGACACCGCACTGTGTGATATTATAAATAACCCCATACCGCACTGTGTGATATTAGAAATAATCCCGATACCGCACTGTGATATTATAAATAATCCCGACACCGCACTGTGTGATATTAGAAATAATCACGATACAGCAGTGTGATATTATAAATAATCCCGATACCGCACTGTGTGATATTATAAATAATCTCCATACCGCACTGTGTGATATTAGAAATAATCCCCATACCGCACTGTGTGATATTAGAAATAATCCACATACCGCACTGTGATATTATAAATAATCCCCATACTGCACTGTGTGATATTATAAATAATCCCCATACCGCACTGTGTGATATTAGAAATAATCCTCATACCGTACTGTGTGATATGAGAGATAATCCACATACCGCACTGTGTGATATTATAAATAATCCCCATACCGCACTGTGTGATATTATAAATAATCCGCATACCGCACTGTGTGATATTAGAAATAATCCCCATACCGCACTGTGTGATATTATAAATAATCCCGATACCGCACTGTGTGATATTATAAATAATCTCCATACCGCACTGTGTGATATTATAAATAATCCCCATACCGCACTGTGCCATATTAGAAATAATCCCCATACCGCACTGTGTGATATTAGAAATAATCCCGACACCGCACTATGTGATATTAGAAATAATCCCCATACCGCACTGTGATATGATAAATAATCCCCATACCGCACTGTGTGATATTATAAATATACCCATACCGCACTGTGTGATATGAGAAATAATCCCGACACCACACTGTGTGATATTAGAAATAATCCCGACACCATACTGTGTGATATTATAAATAATCCCCATACCGCACTGTGTGATATTAGTAATACTCCTGACACCGCACTGTGTGATATGAGAAATAATCCCCACACCACACTGTGTGATATTAGAAATAATCCCGACACCGCACTGTGTGATATTATAAATAATCCTGACACCGCACTGTGTGATGTTAGAAATAATCCCCATACCACACTGTGTGATATTAGAAATAATCCCGATATCGCACTGTGTGATATTATAAATAATCCTGACACCGCACTGTGTGATATTAGAAATAATCCCCATACCACACTGTGATATTAGAAATAATCCCGATACCGCACTGTGTGATATTAGAAATAATCCCCATACCGCTGTGTGATATTAGTAATAATCCCGATGCCGCACTGTGTGATATTAGAAATAATCCCGATACCGCACTGTGATATTATAAATAATCCCGACACCGCACTGTGTGATATTAGAAATAATCCCGATACCGCACTGTGTGATATTATAAATAATCCCCATACCGCACTGTGTGATAATAGAAATAATCCTCATACCGCACTGTGTGATATTATAATCTCCATACCGCACTGTGTGATATTATAAATAATCTCCATACCGCACTGTGTGATATTAGAAATAATCCCCATACCGCACTGTGTGATATTAGAAATAATCCCGATACCGCACTGTGTGATATTATAAATAATCCCCATACCGCACTGTGTGATATTATAAATAATCTCCATACCGCACTGTGTGATATTATAAATAATCCCCATACCGCACTGTGTGATATTATAAATAATCCGCATACCGCACTGTGTGATATTAGAAATAATCCCCATACCGCACTGTGTGATATTAGAAATAATCCCCATACCGCACTGTGTGATATTAGAAATAATCCCGATACCGCACTGTGTGATATTAGAATTAATCCCCATACCGCACTGTGTGATATTAGAAATAATCCCCATACCGCACTGTGTGATATTAGAAATAATCCCGACACCGCACTGTGATATTAGAAATAATCCCGACACCGCACTGTGATATTAGAAATAATCCCCATATCGCACTGTGTGATATTAAAACTAATCCCGATACCGCACTGTGTGATATTATAAATAATCCCGACACCGCACTGTGTGATATTAGAAATAATCCCCATACCGCACTGTGTGATATTATAAATAATCCCGACACCGCACTGTGTGATATTAGAAATAATCCCGACACCACACTGTGTGATATTAGAAATAATCACGATACAGCAGTGTGATATTAGAAATAATCCCGATACCGCACTGTGTGATATTATAAATAATCCCCATACCGCACTGTGTGATATTAGAAATAATCCTCATACCGCACTGTGTGATATTATAATCTCCATACCGCACTGTGTGATATTATAAATAATCTCCATAACGCACTGTGTGATATTAGAAATAATCCCCATACCGCACTGTGTGATATTAGAAATAATCCACATACCGCACTGTGTGATATTATAAATAATCCCCATACCGCACTGTGTGATATTATCAATAATCCGCATACCGCACTGTGTGATATTAGAAATAATCCCCATACCGCACTGTGATATTAGAAATAATCCCGATACCGCACTGTGTGATATTAGAATTAATCCCCATACCGCACTGTGTGATATTAGAAATAATCCCCATACCGCACTGTGTGATATTAGAAATAATCCCGACACCGCACTGTGTGATATTAGAAATAATCCCCATACCGCACTGTGTGATATTAGAAATAATCCCGACACCGCACTGTGTGATATTAGAAATAATCCCCATACCGCACTGTGATATTATAAATAATCCCCATACCGCACTGTGTGATATTAGTAATAATCCCGATACCGCACTGTGTGATATTAGAAATAATCCCGACACTGCACTGTGTGATGTTAGAAATAATCCCGACACCACACTGTGTGATATTAGAAATAATCCCGATACCGCACTGTGTGATATTAGAAATAATCCCCATACCGCACTGTGTGATATTAGAAATAATCCGGACACCGCACTGTGTGATATTAGAAATAATCCTGACACCGCACTGTGTGATATTAGAAATAATCCCGACACCGCACTGTGTGATATTATAAATAATCCCGATACCACACTGTGTGATATTAGAAATAATCACGATACAGCACAGTGTGATATTATAAATAATCCCGATACCGCACTGTGTGATATTATAAATAATCCCCATACCACACTGTGTGATATTAGAAATAATCCCGATACCGCACAGTGTGATATTAGAAATATTCCTCATACCGCACTGTGTGATATTATAATCTCCATACCGCACTGTGTGATATTAGAAATAATCCTCTTACCGCACTGTGTGATATTATAATCTCCATACCGCACTGTGTGATATTATAAATAATCCTCATACCGCACTGTGTGATATTATAATCTCCATACCGCACTGTGTGATATTATAAATAATCTCCATAACGCACTGTGTGATATTAGAAATAATCCCGATACCACACTGTGTGATATTATAAATAATCCCCATACCACACTGTGTGATATTAGAAATAATCCCGATACCGCACTGTGTGATATTATAAATAATCCCCATACCGCACTGTGTGATATTAGAAATAATCCCGACACCGCACTGTGTGATATTAGAAATAATCACGATACAGCAGTGTGATATTATAAATAATCCCGATACCGCACTGTGTGATATTATAAATAATCCCCATACCACACTGTGTGATATTAGAAATAATCCTCATACCGCACTGTGTGATATTATAATCTCCATACCGCACTGTGTGATATTAGAAATAATCCTCATACCGCACTGTGTGATATTATAATCTCCATACCGCACTGTGTGATATTATAAATAATCTCCATAACGCACTGTGTGATATTAGAAATAATCCCCATACCGCACTGTGTGATATTAGAAATAATCCCGATACCGCACTGTGTGATATTATAAATAATCCCCATACCGCACTGTGTGATATTATAAATAATCCCCATACCACACTGTGTGATATTAGAAATAATCCTCATACCGCACTGTGTGATATTATAATCTCCATACCGCACTGTGTGATATTAGAAATAATCCTCATACCGCACTGTGTGATATTATAATCTCCATACCGCACTGTGTGATATTTTAAATAATCTCCATAACGCACTGTGTGATATTAGAAATAATCCCCATACCGCACTGTGAGATATTAGAAATATTCCCGATACCGCACTGTGTGATATTATAAATAATCCCCATACCGCACTGTGTGATATTATAAATAATCTCCATACCGCACTGTGTGATATTAGAAATAATCCCCATACCGCACTGTGATATTATAAATAATCCGCATACCGCACTGTGTGATATTAGAAATAATCCCCATACCGCACTGTGTGATATTAGAAATAATCCCGATACCGCACTGTGTGATATTAGAATTAATCCCCATACCGCACTGTGTGATATTAGAAATAATCCCCATACCGCACTGTGTGATATTAGAAATAATCCCGACACCACACTGTGTGATATTAGAAATAATCCCGACACCGCACTGTGTGATATTAGAAATAATCCCCATACCGCACTGTGATATTATAAGTAATCCCCATACCGCACTGTGTGATATTAGAAATAATCCCGACACCGCACTGTGATATTAGAAATAATCCCCATATCGCACTGTGATATTAGTAATAATCCCGATACCGCACTGTGTGATATTAGAAATAATCCCGACACTGCACTGTGTGATGTTAGAAATAATCCCGACACCACACTGTGTGATATTAGAAATAATCCCGATACCGCACTGTGTGATATTAGAAATAATCCCCATACCGCACTGTGTGATATTAGAAATAATCCGGACACCGCACTGTGTGATATTAGAAATAATCCTGACACCGCACTGTGTGATATTAGAAATAATCCCGACACCGCACAGTGTGATATTATAAATAACCCCATACGGCACTGTGTGATATTAGAAATAATCCCGATACCGCACTGTGATATTATAAATAATCCCCATATCGCACTGTGTGATATTAGAAATAATCCCCATACGGCACTGTGTGATATTAGAAATAATCCCCATACCGCACTGTGTGATATTATAAATAATCCCGACACCGCACTGTGTGATATTAGAAATAATCCCGATACCACACTGTGTGATATTAGAAATAATCCCCATACCGCACTGTGTGATATTAGAAATAATCCCGACACCGCACTGTGATATTAGAAATAATCCCGATACCACACTGTGTGATATTAGAAATAATCTCCATACCGCACTGTGTGATATTATAAATAACCCCATACGGCACTGTGTGATATTAGAAATAATCCCCATACCGCACTGTGTGATATTATAAATAATCCCGACACCGCACTGTGTGATATTAGAAATAATCCCGATACCACACTGTGTGATATTAGAAATAATCTCCATACCGCACTGTGTGATATTATAAATAACCCCATACGGCACTGTGTGATATTAGAAATAATCCCCATACCGCACTGTGTGATATTATAAATAATCCCGACACCGCACTGTGTGATATTAGAAATAATCCCGATACCACACTGTGTGATATTAGAAATAATCACGATACAGCACAGTGTGATATTATAAATAATCCCGATACCGCACTGTGTGATATTATAAATAATCCCCATACCACACTGTGTGATATTAGAAATAATCCCGATACCGCACTGTGTGATATTATAAATAATCCCCATACCGCACTGTGTGATATTAGAAATAATCCCGACACCGCACTGTGTGATATTAGAAATAATCACGATACAGCACAGTGTGATATTATAAATAATCCCGATACCGCACTGTGTGATATTATAAATAATCCCCATACCGCACTGTGTGATATTAGAAATAATCCCGACACCGCACTGTGTGATATTAGAAATAATCACGATAAAGCAGTGTGATATTATAAATAATCCCGATACCGCACTGTGTGATATTATAAATAATCCCCATACCACACTGTGTGATATTAGAAATAATCCTCATACCGCACTGTGTGATATTATAATCTCCATACCGCACTGTGTGATATTAGAAATAATCTCCATACCGCACTGTGTGATATTAGAAATAATCCCCATACCGCACTGTGTGATATTAGAAATAATCCCCATACCGCACTGTGTGATATTAGAAATAATCCCCATACCGCACTGTGATATTATAAATAATCCCCATACCGCACTGTGTGATATTATAAATATACCCATACCGCACTGTGTGATATGAGAAATAATCCCGATACCACACTGTGTGATATTAGAAATAATCCCGACACCATACTGTGTGATATTACAAATAATCCCCATACCGCACTGTGATATTAGAAATAATCCCGATACCGCACTGTGTGATATGAGAAATAATCCCCATACCGCACTGTGTGATATTAGAAATAATCCCGACACCGCACTGTGTGATATTATAAATGATCCCCATGCCGCACTGTGTGATATTATAAATGATCCCCATACCGCACTGTGATATTATAAATAATCCCCATACAGCACTGTGATATTATAAATAATCTCCATACC
This sequence comes from Somniosus microcephalus, assembly GCF_052327205.1. NCBI lineage: Eukaryota > Metazoa > Chordata > Chondrichthyes > Squaliformes > Somniosidae > Somniosus > Somniosus microcephalus. The sequence goes on along the minus strand of NW_028225179.1, from coordinate 163,546,894 downwards.
GCACTGTGATATTATAAATAATCCCCATACCGCACTGTGATATTATAAATAATCCCGATACCGCACTGTGTGATATTATAAATAATCCCCATACCGCACTGTGTGATATTATAAATAATCCCCATACCGCACTGTGATATTATAAATAATCCCCATACCGCACTGTGTGATATTATAAATAATCCCCATACCGCACTGTGTGATATTAGAAATAATCCCCATACCGCACTGTGTGATATTATAAATAATCCCGATGCCGCACTGTGTGATATTATAAATAATCCCGATACCGCACTGTGTGATATTATAAATAATCCCCATACCACACTGTGTGATATTAGAAATAATCCCGACACCACACGGTGTGATATTAGAAATAATCCCGATATCGCACTGTGTGATATTAGAAATAATCCCGACACCGCACTGTGTGATATTAGAAATAATCCCCATACCACACTGTGTGATATTAGAAATAATCCCGACACCACACGGTGTGATATTAGAAATAATCCCGATACTGCACTGTGTGATATTAGAAATAATCCCCATACCGCACTGTGTGATATTATAAATAATCCCCATACCGCACTGTGTGATATTATAAATAATCCCCATACCGCACTGTGTGATATTAGAAATAATCCCGATACCGCACTGTGTGATATTATAAATAATCCCGATACCGCACTGTGTGATATTATAAATAATCCCGATACCGCACTGTGTGATATTAGAAATAATCCCCATACCGCACTGTGTGATATTAGTAATAATCCCAATACCGCACTGTGTGATATTATAAATAATCCCCATACCGCACTGTGTGATATTAGAAATAATCCCGATACTGCACTGTGTGATATTAGAAATAATCCCCATACCGCACTGTGTGATATTATAAATAATCCCCATACCGCACTGTGTGATATTATAAATAATCCCCATACCGCACTGTGTGATATTAGAAATAATCCCGACACCGCACTGTGTGATATTATAAATAATCCCGATACCGCACTGTGTGATATTATAAATAATCCCGACACCGCACTGTGTGATATTATAAATAATCCCGATACCGCACTGTGTGATATTATAAATAATCCCGATACCGCAGTGTGTGATATTATAAATAATCCCGATACCGCACTGTGTGATATTATAAATAATCCCGACACCGCACTGTGATATTATAAATAATCCCGATACCGCAGTGTGTGATATTAGAAATAATCCCCATACCGCACTGTGTGATATTATAAATAATCCCGATACCGCAGTGTGTGATATTAGTAATAATCCCGATACCGCACTGTGTGATATTAGTAATAATCCCGACACCGCACTGTGTGATATTATAAATAATCCCGATACTGCACTGTGTGATATTATAAATAATCCCCATACCGCACTGTGTGATATTATAAATAATCCCGATACCGCAGTGTGTGATATTAGAAATAATCCCGATACCGCAGTGTGTGATATTAGAAATAATCCCCATACCGCACTGTGTGATATTAGAAATAATCCCGATACTGCACTGTGTGATACTATAAATAATCCCCATACCGCACTGTGTGATATTAGAAATAATCCTCATACCGCACTGTGTGATATTATAAATAATCCCGATACCGCAGTGTGTGATATTAGAAATAATCCCGACACCACACGGTGTGATATTAGAAATAATCCCGATACCGCACTGTGTGATATTAGAAATAATCCCGACACCGCACAGTGTGATATTAGAAATAATCCCGATACCGCACTGTGTGATATTAGAAATAACCCCGATACTGCACTGTGTGATATTAGAAATAATCCCGACACCGCACTGTGTGATATTATAAATAATCCCGATACCACACTGTGTGATATTAGAAATAATCACGATACAGCACAGTGTGATATTATAAATAATCCCGATACCGCACTGTGTGATATTATAAATAATCCCCATACCACACTGTGTGATATTAGAAATAATCCCGATACCGCACAGTGTGATATTAGAAATATTCCTCATACCGCACTGTGTGATATTATAATCTCCATACCGCACTGTGTGATATTAGAAATAATCCTCTTACCGCACTGTGTGATATTATAATCTCCATACCGCACTGTGTGATATTATAAATAATCCTCATACCGCACTGTGTGATATTATAATCTCCATACCGCACTGTGTGATATTATAAATAATCTCCATAACGCACTGTGTGATATTAGAAATAATCCCGATACCACACTGTGTGATATTATAAATAATCCCCATACCACACTGTGTGATATTAGAAATAATCCCGATACCGCACTGTGTGATATTATAAATAATCCCCATACCGCACTGTGTGATATTAGAAATAATCCCGACACCGCACTGTGTGATATTAGAAATAATCACGATACAGCAGTGTGATATTATAAATAATCCCGATACCGCACTGTGTGATATTATAAATAATCCCCATACCACACTGTGTGATATTAGAAATAATCCTCATACCGCACTGTGTGATATTATAATCTCCATACCGCACTGTGTGATATTAGAAATAATCCTCATACCGCACTGTGTGATATTATAATCTCCATACCGCACTGTGTGATATTATAAATAATCTCCATAACGCACTGTGTGATATTAGAAATAATCCCCATACCGCACTGTGTGATATTAGAAATAATCCCGATACCGCACTGTGTGATATTATAAATAATCCCCATACCGCACTGTGTGATATTATAAATAATCCCCATACCACACTGTGTGATATTAGAAATAATCCTCATACCGCACTGTGTGATATTATAATCTCCATACCGCACTGTGTGATATTAGAAATAATCCTCATACCGCACTGTGTGATATTATAATCTCCATACCGCACTGTGTGATATTTTAAATAATCTCCATAACGCACTGTGTGATATTAGAAATAATCCCCATACCGCACTGTGAGATATTAGAAATATTCCCGATACCGCACTGTGTGATATTATAAATAATCCCCATACCGCACTGTGTGATATTATAAATAATCTCCATACCGCACTGTGTGATATTAGAAATAATCCCCATACCGCACTGTGATATTATAAATAATCCGCATACCGCACTGTGTGATATTAGAAATAATCCCCATACCGCACTGTGTGATATTAGAAATAATCCCGATACCGCACTGTGTGATATTAGAATTAATCCCCATACCGCACTGTGTGATATTAGAAATAATCCCCATACCGCACTGTGTGATATTAGAAATAATCCCGACACCACACTGTGTGATATTAGAAATAATCCCGACACCGCACTGTGTGATATTAGAAATAATCCCCATACCGCACTGTGATATTATAAGTAATCCCCATACCGCACTGTGTGATATTAGAAATAATCCCGACACCGCACTGTGATATTAGAAATAATCCCCATATCGCACTGTGATATTAGTAATAATCCCGATACCGCACTGTGTGATATTAGAAATAATCCCGACACTGCACTGTGTGATGTTAGAAATAATCCCGACACCACACTGTGTGATATTAGAAATAATCCCGATACCGCACTGTGTGATATTAGAAATAATCCCCATACCGCACTGTGTGATATTAGAAATAATCCGGACACCGCACTGTGTGATATTAGAAATAATCCTGACACCGTACTGTGTGATATTAGAAATAATCCCGACACCGCACAGTGTGATATTATAAATAACCCCATACGGCACTGTGTGATATTAGAAATAATCCCGATACCGCACTGTGATATTATAAATAATCCCCATATCGCACTGTGTGATATTAGAAATAATCCCCATACGGCACTGTGTGATATTAGAAATAATCCCCATACCGCACTGTGTGATATTATAAATAATCCCGACACCGCACTGTGTGATATTAGAAATAATCCCGATACCACACTGTGTGATATTAGAAATAATCCCCATACCGCACTGTGTGATATTAGAAATAATCCCGACACCGCACTGTGATATTAGAAATAATCCCGATACCACACTGTGTGATATTAGAAATAATCTCCATACCGCACTGTGTGATATTATAAATAACCCCATACGGCACTGTGTGATATTAGAAATAATCCCCATACCGCACTGTGTGATATTATAAATAATCCCGACACCGCACTGTGTGATATTAGAAATAATCCCGATACCACACTGTGTGATATTAGAAATAATCTCCATACCGCACTGTGTGATATTATAAATAACCCCATACGGCACTGTGTGATATTAGAAATAATCCCCATACCGCACTGTGTGATATTATAAATAATCCCGACACCGCACTGTGTGATATTAGAAATAATCCCGATACCACACTGTGTGATATTAGAAATAATCACGATACAGCACAGTGTGATATTATAAATAATCCCGATACCGCACTGTGTGATATTATAAATAATCCCCATACCACACTGTGTGATATTAGAAATAATCCCGATACCGCACTGTGTGATATTATAAATAATCCCCATACCGCACTGTGTGATATTAGAAATAATCCCGACACCGCACTGTGTGATATTAGAAATAATCACGATACAGCACAGTGTGATATTATAAATAATCCCGATACCGCACTGTGTGATATTATAAATAATCCCCATACCGCACTGTGTGATATTAGAAATAATCCCGACACCGCACTGTGTGATATTAGAAATAATCACGATAAAGCAGTGTGATATTATAAATAATCCCGATACCGCACTGTGTGATATTATAAATAATCCCCATACCACACTGTGTGATATTAGAAATAATCCTCATACCGCACTGTGTGATATTATAATCTCCATACCGCACTGTGTGATATTAGAAATAATCTCCATACCGCACTGTGTGATATTAGAAATAATCCCCATACCGCACTGTGTGATATTAGAAATAATCCCCATACCGCACTGTGTGATATTAGAAATAATCCCCATACCGCACTGTGATATTATAAATAATCCCCATACCGCACTGTGTGATATTATAAATATACCCATACCGCACTGTGTGATATGAGAAATAATCCCGATACCACACTGTGTGATATTAGAAATAATCCCGACACCATACTGTGTGATATTACAAATAATCCCCATACCGCACTGTGATATTAGAAATAATCCCGATACCGCACTGTGTGATATGAGAAATAATCCCCATACCGCACTGTGTGATATTAGAAATAATCCCGACACCGCACTGTGTGATATTATAAATGATCCCCATGCCGCACTGTGTGATATTATAAATGATCCCCATACCGCACTGTGATATTATAAATAATCCCCATACAGCACTGTGATATTATAAATAATCTCCATACCGCACTGTGATATTATAAATAATCCCCATACCGCACTGTGATATTATAAATAATCCCGATACCGCACTGTGTGATATTATAAATAATCCCCATACCGCACTGTGTGATATTATAAATAATCCCCATACCGCACTGTGATATTATAAATAATCCCCATACCGCACTGTGTGATATTATAAATAATCCCCATACCGCACTGTGTGATATTAGAAATAATCCCCATACCGCACTGTGTGATATTATAAATAATCCCGATGCCGCACTGTGTGATATTATAAATAATCCCGATACCGCACTGTGTGATATTATAAATAATCCCCATACCACACTGTGTGATATTAGAAATAATCCCGACACCACACGGTGTGATATTAGAAATAATCCCGATATCGCACTGTGTGATATTAGAAATAATCCCGACACCGCACTGTGTGATATTAGAAATAATCCCCATACCACACTGTGTGATATTAGAAATAATCCCGACACCACACGGTGTGATATTAGAAATAATCCCGATACTGCACTGTGTGATATTAGAAATAATCCCCATACCGCACTGTGTGATATTATAAATAATCCCCATACCGCACTGTGTGATATTATAAATAATCCCCATACCGCACTGTGTGATATTAGAAATAATCCCGATACCGCACTGTGTGATATTATAAATAATCCCGATACCGCACTGTGTGATATTATAAATAATCCCGATACCGCACTGTGTGATATTAGAAATAATCCCCATACCGCACTGTGTGATATTAGTAATAATCCCAATACCGCACTGTGTGATATTATAAATAATCCCCATACCGCACTGTGTGATATTAGAAATAATCCCGATACTGCACTGTGTGATATTAGAAATAATCCCCATACCGCACTGTGTGATATTATAAATAATCCCCATACCGCACTGTGTGATATTATAAATAATCCCCATACCGCACTGTGTGATATTAGAAATAATCCCGACACCGCACTGTGTGATATTATAAATAATCCCGATACCGCACTGTGTGATATTATAAATAATCCCGACACCGCACTGTGTGATATTATAAATAATCCCGATACCGCACTGTGTGATATTATAAATAATCCCGATACCGCAGTGTGTGATATTATAAATAATCCCGATACCGCACTGTGTGATATTATAAATAATCCCGACACCGCACTGTGATATTATAAATAATCCCGATACCGCAGTGTGTGATATTAGAAATAATCCCCATACCGCACTGTGTGATATTATAAATAATCCCGATACCGCAGTGTGTGATATTAGTAATAATCCCGATACCGCACTGTGTGATATTAGTAATAATCCCGACACCGCACTGTGTGATATTATAAATAATCCCGATACTGCACTGTGTGATATTATAAATAATCCCCATACCGCACTGTGTGATATTATAAATAATCCCGATACCGCAGTGTGTGATATTAGAAATAATCCCGATACCGCAGTGTGTGATATTAGAAATAATCCCCATACCGCACTGTGTGATATTAGAAATAATCCCGATACTGCACTGTGTGATACTATAAATAATCCCCATACCGCACTGTGTGATATTAGAAATAATCCTCATACCGCACTGTGTGATATTATAAATAATCCCGATACCGCAGTGTGTGATATTAGAAATAATCCCGACACCACACGGTGTGATATTAGAAATAATCCCGATACCGCACTGTGTGATATTAGAAATAATCCCGACACCGCACAGTGTGATATTAGAAATAATCCCGATACCGCACTGTGTGATATTAGAAATAACCCCGATACTGCACTGTGTGATATTATAAATAATCCCCATACCGCACTGTGTGATATTATAAATAATCCCGATACCGCAGTGTGTGATATTAGTAATAATCCCGATACCGTACCATGTGCTTTTAGTAATAATCCCGACACCGCACTGTGTGATATTGGGCCAGTAATTCCTGTCCCAACGTGTGAGTGCGGACGGGGTACTCACGCGTGATCCCGGCGGAATTGCCGGTTTTCAGCATGCACAGCGCATGCGGGGAAAACCGGCATTTCCTCTCCTCTGACCCAAGGGGTTAAGAGGCGGAACACATACGAGGTTTCAGGTAGCGTGTGCGCGCTGAACTTCCTTTCTTTTTGAAGAGTGCCCGTGGGGAAAAGACTCCGGTTTTTACGCGTGGAAAAAGCAGCCGTAAGTACTTACTTTTATCAGGTAAGTGGTCTATTAAGTAACATTAGAACATTTTTCCACAGGTTCATTTTTTTTGAAGACTTTACAGTAAGGTACGTCTATTTTTAGCCCCGATTTTTTATATAATAATTTTTTTCAAAATGTAAAATTATTGTTTAAAATAGTTTTTTACAGTTATTTATAGTTTATTTAAGTAGTGCGATGTTTTTTTTAATTTTCTTTCAAGTTTAAGTAGTGTTTTGGGGCCAGGAGTTTACATGAGTTTGACAGTTCTTACTATCAAACTCATGAATGAACTTTTGCAACCTCCCATTGGTTGCCCAGTGCTCACGTGAGCCCAGCCGGCTCATCGCACTAAGTACGCCGCTGGGTCATGCACGCACAGCGCGGCAGGACCTGAAGCAGGCCAGTGACAGAAAATCCAATGCAGGCCAGGATTGAAATGTCAGCGCGCCGGGTAAGTGCACATCGGGGGCTTGCATGCGCGGCAAGCCCCCGATCCTAATTTCTAGCTCATTAGAAATAATCCCCATACCGCACTGTGCGATATTAGAAATAATCCCCATACCGCACTGTGATATTAGAAATAATCCCGACACCGCACTGTGTGATATTAGAAATAATCCCGATACCGCACTGTGTGATATTAGAAATAATCCCCATACCGCACTGTGATATTAGAAATAATCCCGATACCGCACTGTGTGATATTAGAAATAATCCCGACACCGCACTGTGTGATATTAGAAATAATCCCGACACCGCACTGTGTGATATTAGAAATAATCCCGACACCGCACTGTGTGATATTAGAAATAATCCCCATACCGCACTGTGTGAAAGTAGTAATAATCCCGACACCGCACTGTGTGATATTAGAAATAATCCCGACACCGCACTGTGTGATATTAGAAATAATCCCGACACCGCACTGTGTGATATTAGAAATAATCCCCATACCGCACTGTGTGATATTAGAAATAATCCTGACACCGCACTGTGTGATATTAGAAATAATCCCGACACCGCACTGTGTGATATTAGAAATAATCCCGATACCGCACTGTGTGATATTAGAAATAATCCCCATACCGCAGTGTGATATTAGAAATAATCCTGACACCGCACTGTGTGATATTAGAAATAATCCCGACACCGCACTGTGTGATATTATAAATAACCCCGACACCGCACTGTGTGATATTAGAAATAATCCCCATACCGCACTGTGTGATATTATAAATAATCTCCATACCGCACTGTGTGATATTATAAATAATCCCCATACCGCACTGTGTGATATTATAAATAATCCCCATACCGCACTGTGTGATATTAGTAATAATCCCGATAGCGCACTGTGTGATATTAGAAATAATCCCGACACTGCACTGTGTGATGTTAGAAATAATCCCGACACCGCACTGTGTGATATTAGAAATAATCCCGATACCGCACTGTGTGATATTAGAAATAATCCTGACACCGCACTGTGTGATATTATAAATAACCCCATACCGCACTCTGTGATATTAGAAATAATCCCCATACCGCACTGTGTGATATTATAAATAATCCCCATACCGCACTGTGTGATATTATAAATAATCTCCATACCGGACTGTGTGATATTAGAAATAATCCACATACCACACTGTGTGGTATTAGAAATAATCCCCATACCGCACTGTGTGATATTAGAAATAATCCCGACACCGCACTGTGTGATATTAGAAATAATCCCGACACCGCACTGTGTGATATTAGAAATAATCCCGATACCGCACTGTGTGATATTAGAAATAATCCCCATACCGCACTGTGTGATATTAGAAATAATCCTCATACCGCACTGTGTGATATTATAATCTCCATACCGCACTGTGTGATATTATAAATAATCTCCATACCGCACTGTGTGATATTAGAAATAATCCCCATACCGCACTGTGTGATATTAGAAATAATCCCGATACCGCACTGTGTGATATTATAAATAACCCCATACCGCACTGTGGGATATTATAAATAATCCCGACACCGCACTGTGTGATATTAGAAATAATCACGATACAGCACAGTGTGATATTAGAAATAATCCCGATACCGCACTGTGTGATATTATAAATAATCCCCATACCGCACTGTGTGATATTAGAAATAATCCTCATACCGCACTGTGTGATATTATAATCTCCATACCGCACTGTGTGATATTATAAATAATCTCCATACCGCACTGTGTGATATTAGAAATAATCCCCATACCGCACTGTGTGATATTATAAATAACCCCATACCGCACTGTGGGATATTATAAATAATCTCCATACCGCACTGTGTGATATTAGAAATAATCCCCATACCGCAGTGTGATATTAGAAATAATCCACATACCACACTGTGTGGTATTAGAAATAATCCCCATACCGCACTGTGTGATATTATAAATAATCTCCATACCGCACTGTGATATTATAAATAATCCCCATACCGCACTGTGTGATATTAGAAATAATCCCCATGCCGCACTGTGTGATATTATAAATAATCCCGACACCGCACTGTGTGATATTACAAATAATCCCGATACCGCAGTGTGATATTAGAAATAATCCCCATACTGCACTGTGTGATATTAGAAATAATCCCGACACCGCACTGTGTGATATTAGAAATAATCCCGATACCGCACTCTGTGATATTAGAAATAATCCCCATACCGCACTGTGTGATATTATAAATAATCCCCATACCGCACTGTGTGATATTATAAATAATCTCCATACCGGACTGTGTGATATTAGAAATAATCCCCATACCGCAGTGTGATATTAGAAATAATCCACATACCACACTGTGTGGTATTAGAAATAATCCCCATACCGCAGTGTGATATTAGAAATAATCCCGACACCGCACTGTGTGAAATTAGAAATAATCCCGACACCGCACTGTGTGATATTAGAAATAATCCCGATACCGCACTGTGTGATATTAGAAATAATCCCCATACCGCACTGTGTGATATTAGAAATAATCACGATACAGCACAGTGTGATATTATAAATAATCCCGATTCCGCACTGTGTGATATTATAAATAATCCCCATACCACACTGTGTGATATTAGAAATAATCCCGATACCGCACTGTGTGATATTATAACTAATCCCCATACCGCACTGTGTGATATTAGAAATAATCCTCATACCGCACTGTGTGATATTAGAAATAATCCCCATGCCGCACTGTGTGATATTAGAAATAATCCCGACACCGCACTGTGTGATATTACAAATAATCCCGATACCGCAGTGTGATATTAGAAATAATCCCCATACTGCACTGTGTGATATTAGAAATAATCCCGACACCGCACTGTGTGATATTAGAAATAATCCCGATACCGCACTCTGTGATATTAGAAATAATCCCCATACCGCACTGTGTGATATTATAAATAATCCCCATACCGCACTGTGTGATATTATAAATAATCTCCATACCAGACTGTGTGATATTAGAAATAATCCCCATACCGCAGTGTGATATTAGAAATAATCCACATACCACACTGTGTGGTATTAGAAATAATCCCCATACCGCACTGTGTGATATTAGAAATAATCCCGATACCGCACTGTGATATTATAAATAATCCCGACACCGCACTGTGTGATATTAGAAATAATCCCGACACCACACTGTGTGATATTAGAAATAATCACGATACAGCAGTGTGATATTATAAATAATCCCGATTCCGCACTGTGTGATATTATAAATAATCCCCATACCACACTGTGTGATATTAGAAATAATCCCGATACCGCACTGTGTGATATTATAAATAATCCCCATACCGCACTGTGTGATATTAGAAATAATCCTCATACCGCACTGTGTGATATTATAATCTCCATACCGCACTGTGTGATATTATAAATAATCTCCATACCGCACTGTGTGATATTAGAAATAATCCCCATACCGCACTGTGTGATATTATAAATGATCTCCATACCGCACTGTGTGATATTAGAAATAATCCCCATACCGCACTGTGTGATATTAGAAATAATCCCCATACCGCACTGTGTGATATTAGAAATAATCCACATACCGCACTGTGTGATATTATAAATAATCCCCATACCGCACTGTGTGATATTATAAATAATCCGCATACCGCACTGTGTGATATTAGAAATAATCCCCATACCGCACTGTGTGATATTAGAAATAATCCCCATACCGCACTGTGTGATATTAGAAATAATCCCGATACCGCACTGTGTGATATTAGAATTAATCCCCATACCGCACTGTGTGATATTAGAAATAATCCCGACACCGCACTGTGTGATATTAGAAATAATCCCGACACCGCACTGTGTGATATTAGAAATAATCCCCATACCGCACTGTGATATTATAAATAATCCCCATACCGCACTGTGTGATATTAGAAATAATCCCGACACCGCACTCTGATATTAGAAATAATCCCCATATCGCACTGTGTGATATTAAAACTAATCCCGATACCGCACTGTGTGATATTATAAATAATCCCGACACCGCACTGTGTGATATTAGAAATAATCCGCATACCACACTGTGTGATATTATAAATAATCCCCATATCGCACTGTGTGATATTAGTAATAATCCCGACACCGCACTGTGTGATATTATAAATAACCCCATACCGCACTGTGTGATATTAGAAATAATCCCGATACCGCACTGTGATATTATAAATAATCCCCATACCGCACTGTGTGATATTATAAATAATCCCGACACCGCACTGTGTGATATTAGAAATAATCCCGATACCACACTGTGTGATATTAGAAATAATCACGATACAGCAGTGTGATATTATAAATAATCCCGATACCGCACTGTGATATTATAAATAATCCCCATACCACACCGTGTGTTATTAGAAATAATCCCGATACCGCACTGTGTGATATTATAAATAATCCCCATACCGCACTGTGTGATATTAGAAATAATCCTCATACCGCACTGTGTGATATTATAATCTCCATACCGCACTGTGTGATATTATAAATAATCTCCATACCGCACTGTGTGATATTAGAAATAATCCCCATACCGCACTGTGTGATATTAGAAATAATCCACATACCGCACTGTGTGATATTATAAATAATCCCCATACCGCACTGTGTGATATTATAAATAATCCCCATACCGCACTGTGTGATATTAGAAATAATCCCCATCCCGCACTGTGTGATATTAGAAATAATCCCCATACCGCACTGTGTGATATTATAAGTAATCCCCATACCGCACTGTGTGATATTAGAAATAATCCCCATACCGCACTGTGTGATATTAGAAATAATCCCGACACCGCACTGTGTGATATTAGAAATAATCCCCATACCGCACTGTGTGATATTATAAATATACCCATACCGCACTGTGTGATATGAGAAATAATCCCGACACCACACTGTGTGATATTAGAAATAATCCCGACACCATACTGTGTGATATTACAAATAATCCCCATACCGCACTGTGATATTAGAAATAATCCCCATACCGCACTGTGTGATATTAGAAATAATCCCCATACCGCACTGTGTGATATTAGAAATAATCCCCATACCGCACTGTGTGATATTAGTAATACTCCTGACACCGCACTGTGTGATATGAGAAATAATCCCGACACCGCACTGTGTGATATTATAAATAATCCCCATACCACACTGTGTGATATTAGAAATAATCCCGATACCGCACTGTGTGATATTATAAATAATCCCCATACCACACTGTGGGATATTATAAATAATCTCCATACCGCAGTGTGTGATATTAGAAATAATCCCGATACCGCACTGTGTGATATTATAAATAATCCCGACACAGCACTGTGTGATATTATAAATAATCCATATACCGCACTGTGTGATATTAGAAATAATCCTGACACCGCACTGTGTGATATTAGAAATAATCCCGATACCGCACTGTGTGATATTAGAAATAATCCCCATACCGCTGTGTGATATTAGTAATAATCCCGATACCGCACTGTGTGATATTAGAAATAATCCCGACACCGCACTGTGTGATATTAGAAATAATCCTGACACCACACTGTGTGATATTAGAAATAATCCCGATACCGCACTGTGTGATATTAGAAATAATCCCCATACCGCGCTGTGTGATATTAGAAATAATCCCGACACCGCACTGTGTGATATTATAAATGATCCCCATGCCGCACTGTGTGATATTATAAATAATCCCCATACCGCACTGTGATATTATAAATAATCCCCATACCGCACTGTGTGATATTATAAATAACCCCCATACCGCACTGTGATATTAGAAATAATCCCAACACCGCACTGTGTGATATTAGAAATAATCCCGATACCGCACTGTGTGATATTGTAAATAATCCCCATACCGCACTGTATGATATTCCAAATAATCCCCATACCGCACTGTGTGATATTAGAAATAATCCCGACACCGCACTGTGTGATATTATAAATAATCCCCATACCGCAGTGTGATATTAGAAATAATCCCGATACCGCACTGTGTGTTATTATAAATAATCCCGACACCGCACTGTGTGATATTAGAAATAATCCCCATACCGCACTGTGTGATATTAGAAATAATCCCGATACCGCACTGTGATATTAGAAATAATCCCGATACCGCACTGTGTGATATTAGTAATAATCCCCATACCGCACTGTGTGATATTAGAAATAATCCCGACACCACACTGTGTGATATTAGAAATAATCCCGACACCGCACTGTGTGATATTAGAAATAATTCCCATACCGCTCTGTGTGATATTAGAAATAATCCCGACACCGCACTGTGTGACATTAGAAAAAATCCCGACACCGCACTGTTTGATATTAGAAATAATCCCGACACCGCACTGTGTGATATTAGAAATAATCCCGACACCGCACTGTGTGATATTAGAAATAATCCCGACACCGCACCGTGTGATATTAGAAATAATCCCGACACCGCACTGTGTGATATTAGAAATAATTCCCATACCGCACTGTGTGATATTAGAAATAATCCCGACACCGCACTGTGTGATATTAGAAATAATCCCGACACCGCACTGTGTGATATTAGAAATAATCCCCACACCGCACAGTGTGATATTAGTAATAATCCCAACACGCACAGTGTGATATTAGACACAATCCCGATACCGCACTGTGTGATATTAGAAATAATCCCGATACCGCAGTGTGATATTAGAAATAATCCCGATACCGCACTGTGTGATATTATAAATAATCCCCATACCGCACTGTATGATATTAGAAATAATCCCCATACCGCACTGTGTGATATTTGAAATAATCCCCATACCGCACTGTGTGATATTAGAAATAATCCCGATACCGCACTGTGTGATATTAGAAATAATCCCCATACCGCACTGAGTGATATTAGAAATAATCCCCATACCGCACTGTGTGATATTAGAAATAATCCCGACACCGCACTGTGTGATATTAGAAATAATCCCCATACCACACTGTGTGATATTAGAAATAATCCCGATACAGCACTGTGTGATATTAGAAACAATCCCGACACCGCACTGTGTGATATTAGTAATAATCCTGGTACCGCACTGTGTGATATTATAAATAATCCCGATACCGCACTGTGTGATATTAGTAATAATCCTGATACCGCACTGTGTGATATTAGTAATAATCCTGATACCGCACTGTGTGATATTAGAAATAATCCCGACACCGCACTGTGTGATATTAGTAATAATCCTGATACCGCACTGTGTGATATTATAAATAATCCCCATACCGCACTGTGTGATATTATAAATAATCCCCATATCGCACTGTGTGATATTATAAATAATCCGCATATCGCACTGTGTGATATTATAAATAATCCCCATATCGCACTGTGTGATATTAGAAATAATCCCCATACCACACTGTGTGATATTATAAATAATCCCCATATCGCACTGTGTGATATTAGTAATAATCCCGACACCGCACTGTGTGATATTAGAAATAATCCCCATACCACACTGTGTGATATTATAAATAATCCCCATATCGCACTGTGTGATATTAGTAATAATCCCGATACCGCACTGTGTGATATTAGAAATAATCCCGACACTGCACTGTGTGATGTTAGAAATAATCCCGACACCGCACTGTGTGATATTAGAAATAATCCCGACACCGCACTGTGTGATATTATAAATAACCCCATACCGCACTGTGTGATATTAGAAATAATCCCGATACCGCACTGTGATATTATAAATAATCCCCATACCGCACTGTGTGATATTATAAATAATCCCGACACCGCACTGTGATATTAGAAATAATCCCGATACCACACTGTGTGATATTAGAAATAATCACGATACAGCACAGTGTGATATTATAAATAATCCCGATCCCGCACTGTGTGATATTATAAATAATCCCCATACCACACCGTGTGATATTAGAAATAATCCCGATACCGCACTGTGTGATATTATAATCTCCATACCGCACTGTGTGATATTATAAATAATCTCCATACCGCACTGTGTGATATTAGAAATAATCCCCATACCGCACTGTGTGATATTAGAAATAATCCACATACCGCACTGTGTGATATTATAAATAATCCCCATACCGCACTGTGTGATATTATAAATAATCCCCATACCGCACTGTCTGATATTAGAAATAATCCCCATCCCGCACTGTGTGATATTAGAAATAATCCCCATACCGCACTGTGTGATATTATAAATAATCCCCATACCGCACTGTGTGATATTAGAAATAATCCCCATACCGCACTGTGTGATATTAGAAATAATCCCCATACCGCACTGTGTGATATTAGAAATAATCCCGACACCGCACTGTGTGATATTAGAAATAATCCCCATACCGCACTGTGTGATATTAGAAATAATCCTCATACCGCACTGTGTGATATTAGAAATAATCCCCATACCGCACTGTGTGATATTATAAATAATCCCCATACCGCACTGTGTGATATTATAAATATACCCATACCGCACTGTGTGATATGAGAAATAATCCCGACACCACACTGTGTGATATTAGAAATAATCCCGACACCACACTGTGTGATATTACAAATAATCCCAATACCGCACTGTGTGATATTAGTAATACTCCTGACACCGCACTGTGTGATATGAGAAATAATCCCCACACCACACTGTGTGATATTAGAAATAATCCCGACACCGCACTGTGTGATATTATAAATAATCCCGACACCGCACTGTGTGATATTAGAAATAATCCCCATACCACACTGTGTGATATTATAAATAATCCCGACACCGCACTGTGTGATATTAGAAATAATCCCGATACCGCACTGTGTGATATTAGAAATAATCCCCATACCGCTGTGTGATATTAGAAATAATCCCGACACCGCACTGTGTGATATTAGAAATAATCCTGACACCGCACTGTGTGATATTAGAAATAATCCCGATACCGCACTGTGTGATATTAGAAATAATCCCCATACCGCTGTGTGATATTAGTAATAATCCCGATACCGCACTGTGTGATATTAGAAATAATCCCGACACCGCACTGTGTGATATTAGAAATAATCCTGACACCACACTGTGTGATATTAGAAATAATCCCGATACCGCACTGTGTGATATTAGAAATAATCCCCATACCGCGCTGTGTGATATTAGAAATAATCCCAACACCGCACTGTGTGATATTATAAATGATCCCCATGCCGCACTGTGTGATATTATAAATGATCCCCATACCGCACTGTGATATTATAAATAATCCCCATACCGCAGTGATATTATAAATAATCTCCATACCGCACTGTGATATTATAAATAATCCCCATACCGCACTGTGTGATATTATAAATAACCCCCATACCGCACTGTGATATTAGAAATAATCCCAACACCGCACTGTGTGATATTAGAAATAATCCCGATACCGCACTGTGTGATATTGTAAATAATCCCCATACCGCACTGTGTGATATTCTAAATAATCCCCATACCGCACTGTGTGATATTAGAAATAATCCCGACACCGCACTGTGTGATATTATAAATAATCCCCATACCGCACTGTGTGATATTAGAAATAATCCCGATACCGCACTGTGTGTTATTATAAATAATCCCGACACCGCACTGTGTGATATTAGAAATAATCCCCATACCGCACTGTGTGATATTAGAAATAATCCCAATACCGCACTGTGATATTAGAAATAATCCCGATACCGCACTGTGTGATATTAGTAATAATCCCCATACCGCACTGTGTGATATTAGAAATAATCCCGACACCACACTGTGTGATATTAGAAATAATCCCGACAGCGCACTGTGTGATATTACAAATAATTCCCATACCGCTCTGTGTGATATTAGAAATAATCCCGACACCGCACTGTGTGATATTAGAAATAATCCCTACACCGCACTGTTTGATATTAGAAATAATCCCGACACCGCACTGTGTGATATTAGAAATAATCCCGACACCGCACTGTGTGATATTAGAAATAATCCCGACACCGCACTGTGTGATATTAGAAATAATCCCGACACCGCACTGTGTGATATTAGAAATAATCCCGACACCGCACTGTGTGATATTAGAAATAATCCCGACACCGCACTGTGTGATATTAGAAATAATCCCGACACCGCACTGTGTGATATTAGAAATAATCCCCACACCGCACAGTGTGATATTAGTAATAATCCCAACACCGCACAGTGTGATATTAGACACAATCCCGATACCGCACTGTGTGATATTAGAAATAATCCCGATACCGCAGTGTGATATTAGAAATAATCCCGATACCGCACTGTGTGATATTATAAATAATCCCCATACCGCACTGTGTGATATTAGAAATAATCCCCATACCGCACTGTGTGATATTTGAAATAATCCCCATACCGCACTGTGTGATATTAGAAATAATCCCGATACCGCACTGTGTGATATTAGAAATAATCCCCATACCGCACTGAGTGATATTAGAAATAATCCCCAGACCGCACTGTGTGATATTAGAAATAATCCCGACACCGCACTGTGTGATATTAGAAATAATCCCGACACCACACTCTGTGATATTAGAAATAATCCCCATACCGCACTGTGATATTATAAATAATCCCCATACCGCACTGTGTGATATTATAAATATACCCATACCGCACTGTGTGATATTATAAATAATCCCCATACCACACTGTGTGATATTAGAAACAATCCCGATACAGCACTGTGTGATATTAGAAATAATCCCGACACCGCACTGTGTGATATTAGTAATAATCCTGATACCGCACTGTGTGATATTATAAATAATCCCCATACCGCACTGTGTGATATTAGAAATAATCCCGACACAGCACTGTGTGATATTATAAATAATCCCGATACCGCACTGTGTGATATTAGAAATAATCCCCATACCGCACTGTGTGATATTAGAAATAATCCCGACACAGCACTGTGTGATATTAGAAATAATCCCGATACCGCACTGTGTGATATAAGAAATAATCCCGACACCGCAATGTGTGATATTATAAATAATCCCAATACCGCACTGTGTGATATTATAAATAATCCCAATACCGCACTGTGTGATATTAGTAATACTCCTGACACCGCACTGTGTGATATGAGAAATAATCCCGACACCACACTGTGTGATATTAGAAATAATCCCGACACCATACTGTGTGATATTACAAATAATCCCCACCACACTGTGTGATATTAGAAATAATCCCAACACCGCACTGTGTGATATTAGAATTAATCCCCATATCGCACTGTGTGATATTAAAACTAATCCCGATACTGCACTGTGTGATATTAGAAATAATCCCGACACCGCACTGTGTGATATTAGTAATAATCCCCATACCGCACTGTGTGATATTAGAAATAATCCCGATACCGCACTGTGTGATATTAGAATTAATCCCCATATCGCACTGTGTGATATTAAAACTAATCCCGATACCGCACTGTGTGATATTATAAATAATCCCGACACCGCACTGTGATATTAGTAATAATCCCGATACCACACTGTGTGATATTAGAAATAATCCCGATACCGCACTGTGTGATATTATAAATAATCCCCATACCGCACAGTGTGATATTATAAATAATCCCGATACCGCAGTGTGTGATATTAGTAATAATCCCGATACCGTACCATGTGCTTTTAGTAATAATCCCGACACCGCACTGTGTGATATTGAGCCAGTAATTCCTGTCCCAACGTGTGAGTACAGACGGGGTACTCACGCGTGATCCCGGCGGAATTGCCGGTTTTCAGCATGCACAGCGCATGCGGGGAAAACCGGCATTTCCTCTCCTCTGACCCAAGGGGTTAAGAGGCGGAACACATACGAGGTTTCAGGCAGCGTGTGCGCGCTGAACTTCCTTTCTTTTTGAAGAGTTGCCCGTGGGGAAAAGACTCCGGTTTTTACGCATGGAAAAAGCAGCCGTAAGTACTTACTTTTATCAGGTAAGTGGTCTATTAAGTAACATTAGAACATTTTTCCACAGGTTCATTTTTTTTGAAGACTTTACAGTAAGGTAAGTCTATTTTTAGCCCCGATTTTTTATATAATTTTTTTCAAAATTTAAAACGATTGTTTAAACTAGTTTTTTACAGTTATTTATAGTTTATTTAAGTAGTGCGATTTTTTTTAAATTTTCTTTCAAGTTTAAGTAGTGTTTTGGGGCCAGGAGTTTTCATGAGTTTGACAGTTCTTGCTATCAAACTCATGAATGAACTTTTGCAACCTCCCATTGGTTGCCCAGTGCTCACGTGATCCCAGCCAGCTCATCGCACTAAGTACGCCGCTGGGTCACGCACGCACAGCACGGCATGACCTGAAGCAGGCCAGTGACAGAAAATCCAATGCAGGCCAGGATTGAAATGTCAGCGCGCCGGGTAAGTGCACATCGGGGGCTTGCACGCGCGGCAAGCCCCCGATCCTAATTTCTGGCCCATTAGAAATAATCCCCATACCGCACTGTGTGATATTAGAAATAGGCCCCATACCGCACTGTGATATTAGAAATAATCCCGACACCGCACTGTGTGATATTAGAAATAATCCCGATACCGCACTGTGTGATATTAGAAATAATCCCCATACCGCACTGTGATATTAGAAATAATCCCGATACCGCATTGTGTGATATTAGAAATAATCCCCATACCGCACTGTGTGATATTAGAAATAATCCCCATACCGCTGTGTGATATTAGTAATAATCCCGATACCGCACTGTGTGATATTAGAAATAATCCCGACACCGCACTGTGTGATATTAGAAATAATCCCCATACCACACTGTGTGATATTAGAAATAATCCCAACACCGCACTGTGTGATATTAGAAATAATCCCGATACCGCACTGTGTGATATTATAAATAATCCCCATACCGCACTGTGATATTAGAAATAATCCCAACACCGCACTGTGTGATATTAGAAATAATCCCGATACCGCACTGTGTGATATTATAAATAATCCCCATACCGCACTGTGTGATATTATAAATATACCCATACCGCACTGTGTGATATTATAAATAATCCCCATACCACACTGTGTGATATTAGAAATAATCCCGATACCGCACTGTGTGATATTAGAAATAATCCCGACACCGCACTGTGTGATATTATAAATAATCCCGATACCGCACTGTGATATTATAAATAATCCCAATACCGCACTGTGTGATATTAGTAATACTCCTGACACCGCACTGTGTGATATGAGAAATAATCCCGACACCACAGTGTGATATTAGAAATAATCCCGACACCATACTGTGTGATATTACAAATAATCCCCACACCACTGTGTGATATTAGAAATAATCCCGACACCGCACTGTGTGATATTAGAAATAATCCCCATATCGCACTGTGTGATATTAAAACTAATCCCGATACCGCACTGTGTGATATTATAAATAATCCCGACACCGCACTGTGTGATATTAGAAATAATCCTGACACCGCACTGTGTGATATTAGAAATAATCCCGACACCGCACTGTGTGATATTATAAATAACCCCATACCGCACTGTGGGATATTATAAATAATCCCCATACCGCACTGTGTAATATTATAAATAATCTCCATACCGCACTGTGTGATATTATAAATAATCCCCATACCGCACTGTGTGATATTATAAATAATCTCCATACCGCACTGTGATATTATAAATAATCCCCATACCGCACTGTGTGATATTAGAAATAATCCCCATACTGCACTGTGTGATATTAGAAATAATCCCGACACCGTACTGTGTGATATTAGAAATAATCCCGATACCGCAGTGTGATATTAGAAATAATCCCCATACTGCACTGTGTGATATTAGAAATAATCCCGACACCGCACTGTGTGATATTAGAAATAATCCCCATACCGCATTGTGTGATATTAGAAATAATCCCCATACCGCAGTGTGATATTAGAAATAATCCACATACCACACTGTGTGGTATTAGAAATAATCCCCATACCGCACTGTGTGATATTAGAAATAATCCCCATACCGCACTGTGTGATATTAGAAATAATCCACATACCGCACTTTGTGATATTAGAAATAATCCCGACATCGCACTGTGTGATATTAGAAATAATCCCCATACCACACTGTGTGATATTAGAAATAATCCCCATACCGCACTGTGTGTTATTAGAAATAATCCCGACACCGCACTGTGTGATATTAGAAATAATCCCCATACCGCACTGTGATATTATAAATAATCCCCATACCGCACTGTGTGACATTAGAAATAATCCCGACACCGCACTCTGATATTAGAAATTATCGCACTGTGTGATATTAAAACTAATCCCGATACCGCACTGTGTGATATTATAAATAATCCCGACACCGCACTGTGTGATATTAGAAATAATCCCCATACCACACTGTGTGATATTATAAATAATCCCCATATCGCACTGTGTGATATTAGTAATAATCCCGATACCGCACTGTGTGATATTAGAAATAATACCGACACTGCACTGTGTGATGTTAGAAATAATCCCGACACCGCACTGTGTGATATTAGAAATAATCCCCATACCACACTGTGTGATATTATAAATAATCCCCATATCGCACTGTGTGATATTAGAAATAATCCCGACACCGCACTGTGTGATATTATAAATAACCCCATACCGCACTGTGTGATATTAGAAATAATCCCGATACCGCACTGTGATATTATAAATAATCCCCATACCGCACTGTGTGATATTAGAAATAATCCCGACACCGCACTGTGTGATATTAGAAATAATCCCGATACCGCACTGTGTGATATTAGAAATAATCCCGACACCGCACTGTGTGATATTATAAATAATCCCGATACCGCACTGTGATATTATAAATAATCCCAATACCGCACTGTGTGATATTAGTAATACTCCTGACACCGCACTGTGTGATATGAGAAATAATCCCGACACCACACTGTGTGATATTAGAAATAATCCCGACACCATACTGTGTGATATTACAAATAATCCCCACACCACTGTGTGATATTAGAAATAATCCCGACATCGCACTGTGTGATATTAGAAATAATCCCCATATCGCACTGTGTGATATTAAAACTAATCCCGATACCGCACTGTGTGATATTATAAATAATCCCGACACCGCACTGTGTGATATTAGAAATAATCCTGACACCGCACTGTGTGATATTAGAAATAATCCCGACACCGCACTGTGTGATATTATAAATAACCCCATACCGCACTGTGGGATATTATAAATAATCCCCATACCGCACTGTGTGATATTATAAATAATCTCCATACCGCACTGTGTGATATTATAAATAATCCCCATATCGCACTGTGATATTATAAATAATCTCCATACCGCACTGTGATATTATAAATAATCCCCATACCGCACTGTGTGATATTAGAAATAATCCCCATACTGCACTGTGTGATATTAGAAATAATCCCGACACCGCACTGTGTGATATTAGAAATAATCCCGATACCGCAGTGTGATATTAGAAATAATCCCCATACTGCACTGTGTGATATTAGAAATAATCCCGACACCGCACTGTGTGATATTAGAAATAATCCCCATACCGCATTGTGTGATATTATAAATAATCCCCATACCGCACTGTGTGATATTATAAATAATCTCCATACCGCACTGTGTGATATTAGAAATAATCCCCATACCGCAGTGTGATATTAGAAATAATCCACATACCACACTGTGTGGTATTAGAAATAATCCCCATACCGCACAGTGTGATATTAGAAATAATCCCCATACCGCACTTTGTGATATTAGAAATAATCCCGACACCGCACTGTGTGATATTAGAAATAATCCCGACACCGCACTGTGTGATATTAAAATTATCCCGATACCGCACTGTGTGATATGATAAATAATCCCCATACCGCACTGTGTGATATTATAAAAAATCCCCATACCGCACTGTGTGATATTATAAATAATCCCCATACCACACTGTGTGATATTAGAAATAATCCCCATACCGCACTGTGTGTTATTAGAAATAATCCCGACACCGCACTGTGTGATATTAGAAATAATCCCCATACCGCACTGTGATATTATAAATAATCCCCATACCGCACTGTGTGATATTAGAAATAATCCCGACACCGCACTCTGATATTAGAAATAATCCCCATATCGCACTGTGTGATATTAAAACTAATCCCGATACCGCACTGTGTGATATTATAAATAATCCCGACACCGCACTGTGTGATATTATAAATAATCCCCATATCGCACTGTGTGATATTAGTAATAATCCCGATACCGCACTGTGTGATATTAGAAATAATACCGACACTGCACTGTGTGATGTTAGAAATAATCCCGACACCGCACTGTGTGATATTAGAAATAATCCCCATACCGCACTGTGTGATATTATAAATAATCCCCATATCGCACTGTGTGATATTAGAAATAATCCCGACACCGCACTGTGTGATATTATAAATAACCCCATACCGCACTGTGTGATATTAGAAATAATCCCGATACCGCACTGTGATATTATAAATAATCCCCATACCGCACTGTGTGATATTATAAATAATCCCGACACCGCACTGTGTGATATTAGAAATAATCCCGATACCACACTGTGTCATATTAGAAATAATCACGATACAGCAGTGTGATATTATAAATAATCCCGATACCGCACTGTGATATTATAAATAATCCCCATACCACACCGTGTGATATTAGAAATAATCCCGATACCGCACTGTGTGATATTATAAATAATCCCCATACCGCACTGTGTGATATTAGAAATAATCCTCATACCGCACTGTGTGATATTATAATCTCCATACCGCACTGTGTGATATTATAAATAATCTCCATACCGCACTGTGTGATATTAGAAATAATCCCCATACCGCACTGTGTGATATTAGAAATAATCCACATACCGCACTGTGTGATATTATAAATAATCCCCATACCGCACTGTGTGATATTATAAATAATCCCCATACCGCACTGTGTGATATTAGAAATAATCCCCATCCCGCACTGTGTGATATTAGAAATAATCCCCATACCGCACTGTGTGATATTATAAATAATCCCCATACCGCACTGTGTGATATTAGAAATAATCCCCATACCGCACTGTGTGATATTAGCAATAATCCCCATACCGCACTGTGTGATATTAGAAATAATCCCGACACCGCACTGTGTGATATTAGAAATAATCCCCATACCGCACTGTGATATTATAAATAATCCCCATACCGCACTGTGATATTATAAATATACCCATACCGCACTGTGTGATATGAGAAATAATCCCGACACCACACTGTGTGATATTAGAAATAATCCCGACACCATACTGTGTGATATTACAAATAATCCCCATACCGCACTGTGATATTAGAAATAATCCCCATACCGCACTGTGTGATATTAGAAATAATCCCCATACCGCACTGTGTGATATTAGAAATAATCCCCATACCGCACTGTGTGATATTAGTAATACTCCTGACACCGCACTGTGTGATATGAGAAATAATCCCGACACCGCACTGTGTGATATTATAAATAATCCCGACACCGCACTGTGTGATATTAGAAATAATCCCCATACCACACTGTGTGATATTAGAAATAATCCCGATACCGCACTGTGTGATATTATAAATAATCCCGACACCGCACTGTGTGATATTATAAATAATCCCCATACCACACTGTGGGATATTATAAATAATCTCCATGCCGCAGTGTGTGATATTAGAAATAATCCCGATACCGCACTGTGTGATATTAGAAATAATCCCCATACCGCACTGTGTGATATTAGAAATAATCCCCATACCACACTGTGGGATATTATAAATAATCTCCATACCGCAGTGTGTGATATTAGAAATAATCCCGACACCATACTGTGTGATATTACAAATAATCCCCATACCGCACTGTGATATTAGAAATAATCCCCATACCGCACTGTGTGATATTAGAAATAATCCCCATACCGCACTGTGTGATATTAGAAATAATCCCCATACCGCACTGTGTGATATTAGTAATACTCCTGACACCGCACTGTGTGATATGAGAAATAATCCCGACACCGCACTGTGTGATATTATAAATAATCCCGACACCGCACTGTGGGATATTAGAAATAATCCCCATACCGCTGTGTGATATTAGAAATAATCCCGACACCGCACTGTGTGATATTTGAAATAATCCTGACACCGCACTGTGTGATATTAGAAATAATCCCGATACCGCACTGTGTGATATTAGAAATAATCCCCATACCGCTGTGTGATATTAGTAATAATCCCGATACCGCACTGTGTGATATTAGAAATAATCCCGACACCGCACTGTGTGATATTAGAAATAATCCTGACACCACACTGTGTGATATTAGAAATAATCCCGATACCGCACTGTGTGATATTAGAAATAATCCCCATACCGCGCTGTGTGATATTAGAAATAATCCCGACACCGCACTGTGTGATATTATAAATGATCCCCATGCCGCACTGTGTGATATTATAAATAATCCCCATACCGCACTGTGATATTATAAATAATCCCCATACCGCACTGTGTGATATTATAAATAACCCCCATACCGCACTGTGATATTAGAAATAATCCCAACACCGCACTGTGTGATATTAGAAATAATCCCGATACCGCACTGTGTGATATTGTAAATAATCCCCATACCGCACTGTATGATATTCCAAATAATCCCCATACCGCACTGTGTGATATTAGAAATAATCCCGACACCGCACTGTGTGATATTATAAATAATCCCCATACCGCAGTGTGATATTAGAAATAATCCCGATACCGCACTGTGTGCTATTATAAATAATCCCGACACCGTACTGTGTGATATTAGAAATAATCCCCATACCGCACTGTGTGATATTAGAAATAATCCCGATACCGCACTGTGATATTAGAAATAATCCCGATACCGCACTGTGTGATATTAGTAATAATCCCCATACCGCACTGTGTGATATTAGAAATAATCCCGACACCACACTGTGTGATATTAGAAATAATCCCGACACCGCACTGTGTGATATTAGAAATAATTCCCATACCGCTCTGTATGATATTAGAAATAATCCCGACACCGCACTGTGTGATATTAGAAATAATCCCGACACCGCACTGTTTGATATTAGAAATAATCCCGACACCGCACTGTGTGATATTAGAAATAATCCCGACACCGCACTGTGTGATATTAGAAATAATCCCGACACCGCACTGTGTGATATTAGAAATAATCCCGACACCGCACTGTGTGATATTAGAAATAATCCCCATACCGCACTGTGTGATATTAGAAATAATCCCAACACGCACAGTGTGATATTAGACACAATCCCGATACCGCACTGTGTGATATTAGAAATAATCCCGATACCGCAGTGTGATATTAGAAATAATCCCGATACCGCACTGTGTGATATTATAAATAATCCCCATACCGCACTGTGTGATATTAGAAATAATCCCCATACCGCACTGTGTGATATTTGAAATAATCCCCATACCGCACTGTGTGATATTAGAAATAATCCCGATACCGCACTGTGTGATATTAGAAATAATCCACATACCGCACTGAGTGATATTAGAAATAATCCCCATACCGCACTGTGTGATATTAGAAATAATCCCGACACCGCACTGTGTGATATTAGAAATAATCCCGACACCACACTGTGTGATATTAGAAATAATCCCCATACCGCACTGTGATATTATAAATAATCCCCATACCGCACTGTGTGATATTATAAATATACCCATACCGCACTGTGTGATATTATAAATAATCCCCATACCACACTGTGTGATATTAGAAACAATCCCGATACAGCACTGTGTGATATTAGAAATAATCCCGACACCGCACTGTGTGATATTAGTAATAATCCTGATACCGCACTGTGATATTATAAATAATCCCCATACCGCACTGTGTGATATTAGAAATAATCCCGACACCGCACTGTGTGATATTATAAATAATCCCGACACCGCACTGTGTGATATTAGAAATAATCCCCATACCACACTGTGTGATATTAGAAATAATCCCGATACCGCACTGTGTGATATTATAAATAATCCCGACACCGCACTGTGTGATATTATAAATAATCCCCATACCACACTGTGGGATATTATAAATAATCTCCATGCCGCAGTGTGTGATATTAGAAATAATCCCGATACCGCACTGTGTGATATTAGAAATAATCCCCATACCGCACTGTGTGATATTAGAAATAATCCCCAT
The DNA here is from genome assembly GCF_052327205.1 of Somniosus microcephalus. NCBI lineage: Eukaryota > Metazoa > Chordata > Chondrichthyes > Squaliformes > Somniosidae > Somniosus > Somniosus microcephalus. Next base: position 163,518,219 of record NW_028225179.1, on the reverse strand, counting down.
ACCACACTGTGGGATATTATAAATAATCTCCATACCGCAGTGTGTGATATTAGAAATAATCCCGACACCATACTGTGTGATATTACAAATAATCCCCATACCGCACTGTGATATTAGAAATAATCCCCATACCGCACTGTGTGATATTAGAAATAATCCCCATACCGCACTGTGTGATATTAGAAATAATCCCCATACCGCACTGTGTGATATTAGTAATACTCCTGACACCGCACTGTGTGATATGAGAAATAATCCCGACACCGCACTGTGTGATATTATAAATAATCCCGACACCGCACTGTGGGATATTAGAAATAATCCCCATACCGCTGTGTGATATTAGAAATAATCCCGACACCGCACTGTGTGATATTTGAAATAATCCTGACACCGCACTGTGTGATATTAGAAATAATCCCGATACCGCACTGTGTGATATTAGAAATAATCCCCATACCGCTGTGTGATATTAGTAATAATCCCGATACCGCACTGTGTGATATTAGAAATAATCCCGACACCGCACTGTGTGATATTAGAAATAATCCTGACACCACACTGTGTGATATTAGAAATAATCCCGATACCGCACTGTGTGATATTAGAAATAATCCCCATACCGCGCTGTGTGATATTAGAAATAATCCCGACACCGCACTGTGTGATATTATAAATGATCCCCATGCCGCACTGTGTGATATTATAAATAATCCCCATACCGCACTGTGATATTATAAATAATCCCCATACCGCACTGTGTGATATTATAAATAACCCCCATACCGCACTGTGATATTAGAAATAATCCCAACACCGCACTGTGTGATATTAGAAATAATCCCGATACCGCACTGTGTGATATTGTAAATAATCCCCATACCGCACTGTATGATATTCCAAATAATCCCCATACCGCACTGTGTGATATTAGAAATAATCCCGACACCGCACTGTGTGATATTATAAATAATCCCCATACCGCAGTGTGATATTAGAAATAATCCCGATACCGCACTGTGTGCTATTATAAATAATCCCGACACCGTACTGTGTGATATTAGAAATAATCCCCATACCGCACTGTGTGATATTAGAAATAATCCCGATACCGCACTGTGATATTAGAAATAATCCCGATACCGCACTGTGTGATATTAGTAATAATCCCCATACCGCACTGTGTGATATTAGAAATAATCCCGACACCACACTGTGTGATATTAGAAATAATCCCGACACCGCACTGTGTGATATTAGAAATAATTCCCATACCGCTCTGTATGATATTAGAAATAATCCCGACACCGCACTGTGTGATATTAGAAATAATCCCGACACCGCACTGTTTGATATTAGAAATAATCCCGACACCGCACTGTGTGATATTAGAAATAATCCCGACACCGCACTGTGTGATATTAGAAATAATCCCGACACCGCACTGTGTGATATTAGAAATAATCCCGACACCGCACTGTGTGATATTAGAAATAATCCCCATACCGCACTGTGTGATATTAGAAATAATCCCAACACGCACAGTGTGATATTAGACACAATCCCGATACCGCACTGTGTGATATTAGAAATAATCCCGATACCGCAGTGTGATATTAGAAATAATCCCGATACCGCACTGTGTGATATTATAAATAATCCCCATACCGCACTGTGTGATATTAGAAATAATCCCCATACCGCACTGTGTGATATTTGAAATAATCCCCATACCGCACTGTGTGATATTAGAAATAATCCCGATACCGCACTGTGTGATATTAGAAATAATCCACATACCGCACTGAGTGATATTAGAAATAATCCCCATACCGCACTGTGTGATATTAGAAATAATCCCGACACCGCACTGTGTGATATTAGAAATAATCCCGACACCACACTGTGTGATATTAGAAATAATCCCCATACCGCACTGTGATATTATAAATAATCCCCATACCGCACTGTGTGATATTATAAATATACCCATACCGCACTGTGTGATATTATAAATAATCCCCATACCACACTGTGTGATATTAGAAACAATCCCGATACAGCACTGTGTGATATTAGAAATAATCCCGACACCGCACTGTGTGATATTAGTAATAATCCTGATACCGCACTGTGATATTATAAATAATCCCCATACCGCACTGTGTGATATTAGAAATAATCCCGACACAGCAATGTGTGATATTAGAAATAATCCCGATACCGCACTGTGTGATATTAGAAATAATCCCGATACCGCACTGTGTGATATTATAAATAATCCCCATACCACACTGTGGGATATTATAAATAATCTCCATACCGCAGTGTGTGATATTAGAAATAATCCCGATACCGCACTGTGTGATATTATAAATAATCCCGACACAGCACTGTGTGATATTATAAATAATCCACATACCGCACTGTGTGATATTAGAAATAATCCCCATACCGCACTGTGTGATATTAGAAATAATCCCCATACCGCTGTGTGATATTAGAAATAATCCCGACACCGCACTGTGTGATATTTGAAATAATCCTGACACCGCACTGTGTGATATTAGAAATAATCCCGATACCGCACTGTGTGATATTAGAAATAATCCCCATACCGCTGTGTGATATTAGTAATAATCCCGATACCGCACTGTGTGATATTAGAAATAATCCCGACACCGCACTGTGTGATATTAGAAATAATCCTGACACCACACTGTGTGATATTAGAAATAATCCCGATACCGCACTGTGTGATATTAGAAATAATCCCCATACCGCACTGTGTGATATTATAAATAACCCCCATACCGCACTGTGATATTAGAAATAATCCCAACACCGCACTGTGTGATATTATAAATAATCCCCATACCGCACTGTGTGATATTAGAAATAATCCCGACACAGCACTGTGTGATATTAGAAATAATCCCGATACCGCACTGTGTGATATTAGAAATAATCCCCATATCGCACTGTGTGATATTAAAACTAATCCCGATACCGCACTGTGTGATATTATAAATAATCCCGACACCGCACTGTGTGATATTAGAAATAATCCCCATACCACACTGTGTGATATTATAAATAATCCCCATATCGCACTGTGATATTAGTAATAATCCCGATACCGCACTGTGTGATATTAGAAATAATCCCGACACTGCACTGTGTGATGTTAGAAATAATCCCGACACCGCACTGTGTGATATTAGAAATAATCCCGACACCGCACTGTGTGATATTATAAATAACCCCATACCGCACTGTGTGATATTAGAAATAATCCCGATACCGCACTGTGATATTATAAATAATCCCCATACCGCACTGTGTGATATTATAAATAATCCCGACACCGCACTGTGTGATATTAGAAATAATCCCGATACCACACTGTGTGATATTAGAAATAATCACGATACAGCACAGTGTGATATTATAAATAATCCCGATACCGCACTGTGTGATATTATAAATAATCCCCATACCACACCGTGTGATATTAGAAATAATCCCGATACCGCACTGTGTGATATTATAAATAATCCCCATACCGCACTGTGTGATATTAGAAATAATCCTCATACCGCACTGTGTGATATTATAATCTCCATACCGCACTGTGTGATATTATAAATAATCTCCATACCGCACTGTGTGATATTAGAAATAATCCCCATACCGCACTGTGTGATATTAGAAATAATCCACATACCGCACTGTGTGATATTATAAATAATCCCCATACCGCACTGTGTGATATTATAAATAATCCCCATACCGCACTGTGTGATATTAGAAATAATCCCCATCCCGCACTGTGTGATATTAGAAATAATCCCCATACCGCACTGTGTGATATTATAAATAATCCCCATACCGCACTGTGTGATATTAGAAATAATCCCCATACCGCACTGTGTGATATTAGAAATAATCCCCATACCGCACTGTGTGATATTAGAAATAATCCCGACACTGCACTGTGTGATATTAGAAATAATCCCCATACCGCACTGTGTGATATTAGAAATAATCCTCATACCGCACTGTGTGGTATTAGAAATAATCCCCATACCGCACTGTGTGATATTATAAATAATCCCCATACCGCACTGTGTGATATTATAAATATACCCATACCGCACTGTGTGATATGAGAAATAATCCCGACACCACACTGTGTGATATTAGAAATAATCCCGACACCACACTGTGATATTACAAATAATCCCAATACCGCACTGTGTGATATTAGTAATACTCCTGACACCGCACTGTGTGATATGAGAAATAATCCCCACACCGCACTGTGTGATATTAGAAATAATCCCCATACCACACTGTGTGATATTAGAAATAATCCCGATACCGCACTGTGTGATATTATAAATAATCCCGACACCGCACTGTGTGATATTAGAAATAATCCCAATAGCGCACTGTGTGATATTAGAAATAATCCCCATACCGCTGTGTGATATTAGAAATAATCCCGACACCGCACTGTGTGATATTAGAAATAATCCTGACACCGCACTGTGTGATATTAGAAATAATCCCGATACCGCACTGTGATATTAGAAATAATCCCGACACCGCACTGTGTGATATTAGAAATAATCCCCATACCGCACTGTGATATTATAAATAATCCCCATACCGCACTGTGTGATATTATAAATATACCCATACCGCACTGTGTGATATGAGAAATAATCCCGACACCACACTGTGTGATATTAGAAATAATCCCGACACCATACTGTGTGATATTACAAATAATCCCCATACCGCACTGTGATATTAGAAATAATCCCCATACCGCACTGTGTGATATTAGAAATAATCCCCATACCGCACTGTGTGATATTAGAAATAATCCCCATACCGCACTGTGTGATATTAGTAATACTCCTGACACCGCACTGTGTGATATGAGAAATAATCCCGACACCGCACTGTGTGATATTATAAATAATCCCGACACCGCACTGTGTGATATTAGAAATAATCCCCATACCACACTGTGTGATATTAGAAATAATCCCGATACCGCACTGTGTGATATTATAAATAATCCCGACACCGCACTGTGTGATATTATAAATAATCCCCATACCACACTGTGGGATATTATAAATAATCTCCATGCCGCAGTGTGTGATATTAGAAATAATCCCGATACCGCACTGTGTGATATTAGAAATAATCCCCATACCGCACTGTGTGATATTAGAAATAATCCCCATACCACACTGTGGGATATTATAAATAATCTCCATACCGCAGTGTGTGATATTAGAAATAATCCCGACACCATACTGTGTGATATTACAAATAATCCCCATACCGTACTGTGATATTAGAAATAATCCCCATACCGCACTGTGTGATATTAGAAATAATCCCCATACCGCACTGTGTGATATTAGAAATAATCCCCATACCGCACTGTGTGATATTAGTAATACTCCTGACACCGCACTGTGTGATATGAGAAATAATCCCGACACCGCACTGTGTGATATTATAAATAATCCCGACACCGCACTGTGTGATATTAGAAATAATCCCCATACCACACTGTGTGATATTAGAAATAATCCCGATACCGCACTGTGTGATATTATAAATAATCCCGACACCGCACTGTGTGTTATTATAAATAATCCCCATACCACACTGTGGGATATTATAAATAATCTCCATACCGCAGTGTGTGATATTAGAAATAATCCCGATACCGCACTGTGTGATATTATAAATAATCCCGACACAGCACTGTGTGATATTATAAATAATCCACATACCGCACTGTGTGATATTAGAAATAATCCCCATACCGCACTGTGTGATATTAGAAATAATCCCCATACCGCTGTGTGATATTAGAAATAATCCCGACACCGCACTGTGTGATATTTGAAATAATCCTGACACCGCACTGTGTGATATTAGAAATAATCCCGATACCGCACTGTGTGATTTTAGAAATAATCCCCATACCGCTGTGTGATATTAGTAATAATCCCGATACCGCACTGTGTGATATTAGAAATAATCCCGACACCGCACTGTGTGATATTAGAAATAATCCTGACACCACACTGTGTGATATTAGAAATAATCCCGATACCGCACTGTGTGATATTAGAAATAATCCCCATACCGCGCTGTGTGATATTAGAAATAATCCCGACACCGCACTGTGTGATATTATAAATGATCCCCATGCCGCACTGTGTGATATTATAAATAATCCCCATACCGCACTGTGATATTATAAATAATCCCCATACCGCACTGTGTGATATTATAAATAACCCCCATACCGCACTGTGATATTAGAAATAATCCCAACACCGCACTGTGTGATATTAGAAATAATCCCGATACCGCACTGTGTGATATTGTAAATAATCCCCATACCGCACTGTATGATATTCCAAATAATCCCCATACCGCACTGTGTGATATTAGAAATAATCCCGACACCGCACTGTGTGATATTATAAATAATCCCCATACCGCAGTGTGATATTAGAAATAATCCCGATACCGCACTGTGTGTTATTATAAATAATCCCGACACCGCACTGTGTGATATTAGAAATAATCCCCATACCGCACTGTGTGATATTAGAAATAATCCCGATACCGCACTGTGATATTAGAAATAATCCCGATACCGCACTGTGTGATATTAGTAATAATCCCCATACCGCACTGTGTGATATTAGAAATAATCCCGACACCACACTGTGTGATATTAGAAATAATCCCGACACCGCACTGTGTGATATTAGAAATAATTCCCATACCGCTCTGTGTGATATTAGAAATAATCCCGACACCGCACTGTGTGATATTAGAAATAATCCCGACACCGCACTGTTTGATATTAAAAATAATCCCGACACCGCACTGTGTGATATTAGAAATAATCCCGACACCGCACTGTGTGATATTAGAAATAATCCCGACACCGCACTGTGTGATATTAGAAATAATCCCGACACCGCACTGTGTGATATTAGAAATAATCCCCATACCGCACTGTGTGATATTAGAAATAATCCCAACACGCACAGTGTGATATTAGACACAATCCCGATACCGCACTGTGTGATATTAGAAATAATCCCGATACCGCAGTGTGATATTAGAAATAATCCCGATACCGCACTGTGTGATATTATAAATAATCCCCATACCGCACTGTGTGATATTAGAAATAATCCCCATACCGCACTGTGTGATATTTGAAATAATCCCCATACCGCACTGTGTGATATTAGAAATAATCCCGATACCGCACTGTGTGATATTAGAAATAATCCACATACCGCACTGAGTGATATTAGAAATAATCCCCATACCGCACTGTGTGATATTAGAAATAATCCCGACACCGCACTGTGTGATATTAGAAATAATCCCGACACCACACTGTGTGATATTAGAAATAATCCCCATACCGCACTGTGATATTATAAATAATCCCCATACCGCACTGTGTGATATTATAAATATACCCATACCGCACTGTGTGATATTATAAATAATCCCCATACCACACTGTGTGATATTAGAAACAATCCCGATACAGCACTGTGTGATATTAGAAATAATCCCGACACCGCACTGTGTGATATTAGTAATAATCCTGATACCGCACTGTGATATTATAAATAATCCCCATACCGCACTGTGTGATATTAGAAATAATCCCGACACAGCACTGTGTGATATTAGAAATAATCCCGATACCGCACTGTGTGATATTAGAAATAATCCCCATATCGCACTGTGTGATATTAAAACTAATCCCGATACCGCACTGTGTGATATTATAAATAATCCCGACACCGCACTGTGTGATATTAGAAATAATCCCCATACCACACTGTGTGATATTATAAATAATCCCCATATCGCACTGTGTGATATTAGTAATAATCCCGATACCGCACTGTGTGATATTAGAAATAATCCCGACACTGCACTGTGTGATGTTAGAAATAATCCCGACACCGCACTGTGTGATATTAGAAATAATCCCGACACCGCACTGTGTGATATTATAAATAACCCCATACCGCACTGTGTGATATTAGAAATAATCCCGACACCGCACTGTGTGATATTAGAAATAATCCCGATACCACACTGTGTGATATTAGAAATAATCACGATACAGCACAGTGTGATATTATAAATAATCCCGATACCGCACTGTGTGATATTATAAATAATCCCCATACCACACCGTGTGATATTAGAAATAATCCCGATACCGCACTGTGTGATATTATAAATAATCCCCATACCGCACTGTGTGATATTAGAAATAATCCTCATACCGCACTGTGTGATATTATAATCTCCATACCGCACTGTGTGATATTATAAATAATCTCCATAGCGCACTGTGTGATATTAGAAATAATCCCCATACCGCACTGTGTGATATTAGAAATAATCCACATACCGCACTGTGTGATATTATAAATAATCCCCATACCGCACTGTGTGATATTAGAAATAATCCCCATCCCGCACTGTGTGATATTAGAAATAATCCCCATACCGCACTGTGTGATATTATAAATAATCCCCATACCGCACTGTGTGATATTAGAAATAATCCCCATACCGCACTGTGTGATATTAGAAATAATCCCCATACCGCACTGTGTGATATTAGAAATAATCCCGACACTGCACTGTGTGATATTAGAAATAATCCCCATACCGCACTGTGTGATATTAGAAATAATCCTCATACCGCACTGTGTGGTATTAGAAATAATCCCCATACCGCACTGTGTGATATTATAAATAATCCCCATACCGCACTGTGTGATATTATAAATATACCCATACCGCACTGTGTGATATGAGAAATAATCCCGACACCACACTGTGTGATATTAGAAATAATCCCGACACCACACTGTGATATTACAAATAATCCCAATACCGCACTGTGTGATATTAGTAATACTCCTGACACCGCACTGTGTGATATGAGAAATAATCCCCACACCGCACTGTGTGATATTAGAAATAATCCCCATACCACACTGTGTGATATTAGAAATAATCCCGATACCGCACTGTGTGATATTATAAATAATCCCGACACCGCACTGTGTGATATTAGAAATAATCCCAATAGCGCACTGTGTGATATTAGAAATAATCCCCATACCGCTGTGTGATATTAGAAATAATCCCGACACCGCACTGTGTGATATTAGAAATAATCCTGACACCGCACTGTGTGATATTAGAAATAATCCCGATACCGCACTGTGTGATATTAGAAATAATCCCCATACCGCTGTGTGATATTAGTAATAATCCCGATACCGCACTGTGTGATATTAGAAATAATCCCGACACCGCACTGTGTGATATTAGAAATAATCCTGACACCACACTGTGTGATATTAGAAATAATCCCGATACCGCACTGTGTGATATTAGAAATAATCCCCATACCGCGCTGTGTGATATTAGAAATAATCCCGACACCGCACTGTGTGATATTATAAATGATCCCCATACCGCACTGTGATATTATAAATAATCCCCATACCGCACTGTGATATTATAAATAATCTCCATACCGCACTGTGATATTATAAATAATCCCCATACCGCACTGTGTGATATTATAAATAACCCCCATACCGCAGTGATATTAGAAATAATCCCAAAACCGCACTGTGTGATATTAGAAATAATCCCGATACCGCACTGTGTGATATTGTAAATAATCTCCATACCGCACTGTGTGATATTAGAAATAATCCCCATACCGCACTGTGTGATATTAGAAATAATCCCGATACCGCACTGTGATATTAGAAATAATCCCGATACCGCACTGTGTGATATTAGTAATAATCCCCATACCGCACTGTGTGATATTAGAAATAATCCCGACACCACACTGTGTGATATTAGAAATAATCCCGACACCGCACTGTGTGATATTACAAATAATTCCCATACCGCTCTGTGTGATATTAGAAATAATCCCGACACCGCACTGTGATATTAGAAATAATCCCTAGACCGCACTGTTTGATATTAGAAATAATCCCGACACCGCACTGTGTGACATTAGAAATAATCCCGACACCGCACTGTGTGATATTAGAAATAATCCCGACACCGCACTGTGATATTAGAAAAAATCCCGACACCGCACTGTGTGATATTAGAAATAATCCCCATACCGCACTGTGTGATATTAGAAATAATCCCGACACCGCACTGTGTGATATTAGAAATAATCACGACACCGCACTGTGTGATATTAGAAATAATCCCCACACCGCACAGTGTGATATTAGTAATAATCCCAACACCGCACAGTGTGATATTAGACACAATCCCGATACCGCACTGTGTGATATTAGAAATAATCCCGATACCGCAGTGTGATATTAGAAATAATCCCGATACCGCACTGTGTGATATTATAAATAATCCCCATACCGCACTGTGTGATATTAGAAATAATCCCCATACCGCACTGTGATATTTGAAATAATCCCCATAACGCACTGTGTGATATTAGAAATAATCCAGATACCGCACTGTGTGATATTAGAAATAATCCCCATACCGCACTGAGTGATATTAGAAATAATCCCCATACCGCACTGTGTGATATTAGAAATAATCCCGACACCGCACTGTGTGATATTAGAAATAATCCCGACACCACACTGTGTGATATTAGAAATAATCCCCATACCGCACTGTGTGATATTAGAAATAATCCCAATACCGCACTGTGTGATATTAGAAATAATCCCCATACCGCACTGAGTGATATTAGAAATAATCCCCATACCGCACTGTGTGATATTAGAAATAATCCCGACACCGCACTGTGTGATATTAGAAATAATCCCGACACCACACTGTGTGATATTAGAAATAATCCCCATACCGCACTGTGATATTATAAATAATCCCCATACCGCACTGTGTGATATTAGAAATAATCCTCATACCGCACTGTGTGATATTAGAAATAATCCCCATACCGCACTGTGTGATATTAGAAATAATCCCCATACCGCACTGTGTGATATTATAAATATACCCATACCGCACTGTGTGATATGAGAAATAATCCCGACACCACACTGTGTGATATTATAAATAATCCCGACACCACACTGTGATATTACAAATAATCCCAATACCGCACTGTGTGATATTAGTAATACTCCTGACACCGCACTGTGTGATATGAGAAAAAATCCCCACACCACACTGTGTGATATTAGAAATAATCCCGACACCGCACTGTGTGATATTATAAATAATCCCGACACCGCACTGTGTGATATTAGAAATAATCCCGACACCGCACTGTGTGATTTTAGAAATAATCCCGATACCGCACTGTGTGATATTAGAAATAATCCCCATACCGCTGTGTGATATTAGAAATAATCCCGACACCGCACTGTGTGATATTAGAAATAATCATGACACCGCACTGTGTGATATTAGAAATAATCCCGATACCGCACTGTGTGATATTAGAAATAATCCCCATACCGCTGTGTGATATTAGTAATAATCCCGATACCGCACTCTGTGATATTAGAAATAATCCCGACACCGCACTGTGTGATATTAGAAATAATCCTGACACCACACTGTGTGATATTAGAAATAATCCCGATACCGCACTGTGTGATATTAGAAATAATCCCCATACCGCGCTGTGTGATATTAGAAATAATCCCGACACCGCACTGTGTGATATTATAAATGATCCCCATGCCGCACTGTGTGATATTATAAATGATCCCCATACCGCACTGTGATATTATAAATAATCCCCATACCGCACTGTGATAGTATAAATAATCTCCATACCGCACTGTGATATTATAAATAATCCCCATACCGCACTGTGTGATATTATAAATAACCCCCATACCGCACTGTGATATTAGAAATAATCCCAACACCGCACTGTGTGATATTAGAAATAATCCCGATACCGCACTGTGTGATATTGTAAATAATCCCCATACCGCACTGTGTGATATTCTAAATAATCCCCATACCGCACTGTGTGATATTAGAAATAATCCCGACACCGCACTGTGTGATATTATAAATAATCTCCATACCGCACTGTGTGATATTAGAAATAATCCCGATACCGCACTGTGTGTTATTATAAATAATCCCGACACCGCACTGTGTGATATTAGAAATAATCCCCATACCGCACTGTGTGATATTAGAAATAATCCCGATACCGCACTGTGATCTTAGAAATAATCCCGATACCGCACTGTGTGATATTAGTAATAATCCCCATACCGCACTGTGTGATATTAGAAATAATCCCGACACCACACTGTGTGATATTAGAAATAATCCCGACACCGCACTGTGTGATATTACAAATAATTCCCATACCGCTCTGTGTGATATTAGAAATAATCCCGACACCGCACTGTGTGATATTAGAAATAATCCCTACACCGCACTGTTTGATATTAGAAATAATCCCGACACCGCACTGTGTGATATTAGAAATAATCCCGACACCGCACTGTGTGATATTAGAAATAATCCCGACACCGCACTGTGTGATATTAGAAATAATCCCCACACCGCACAGTGTGATATCAGTAATAATCCCAACACCGCACAGTGTGATATTAGAAATAATCCCGATACCGCAGTGTGATATTAGAAATAATCCCGATACCGCACTGTGTGATATTATAAATAATCCCCATACCGCACTGTGTGATATTAGAAATAATCCCCATACCGCACTGTGATATTTGAAATAATCCCCATACCGCACTGTGTGATATTAGAAATAATCCCGATACCGCACTGTGTGATATTAGAAATAATCCCCATACCGCACTGAGTGATATTAGAAATAATCCCCATACCGCACTGTGTGATATTAGAAATAATCCCGACACCGCACTGTGTGAATTAGAAATAATCCCGACACCACACTGTGTGATATTAGAAATAATCCCCATACCGCACTGTGATATTATAAATAATCCCCATACCGCACTGTGTGATATTATAAATAATCCCCATACCGCACTGTGTGATATTATAAATAATCCCCATACCACACTGTGTGATATTAGAAACAATCCCGATACAGCACTGTGTGATATTAGAAATAATCCCGACACCGCACTGTGTGATATTAGTAATAATCCTGATACCGCACTGTGTGATATTATAAATAATCCCCATACCGCACTGTGTGATATTAGAAATAATCCCGACACAGCACTGTGTGATATTAGTAATAATCCCCATACCGCACTGTGTGATATTAGAAATAATCCCGACACCACACTGTGTGATATTAGAAATAATCCCGACACCGCACTGTGTGATATTACAAATAATTCCCATACCGCTCTGTGTGATATTAGAAATAATCCCGACACCGCACTGTGTGATATTAGAAAGAATCCCTACACCGCACTGTTTGATATTAGAAATAATCCCGACACCGCACTGTGTGATATTAGAAATAATCCCGACACCGCACTGTGTGATATTAGAAATAATCCCGACACCGCACTGTGTGATATTAGAAATAATCCCGACACCGCACTGTGTGATATTAGAAATAATCCCCACACCGCAGTGTGATATCAGTAATAATCCCAACACCGCACAGTGTGATATTAGAAATAATCCCGATACCGCAGTGTGATATTAGAAATAATCCCGATACCGCACTGTGTGATATTATAAATAATCCCCATACCGCACTGTGTGATATTAGTAATAATCCCCATACCGCACTGTGATATTTGAAATAATCCCCATACCGCACTGTGTGATATTAGAAATAATCCCGATACCGCACTGTGTGATATTAGAAATAATCCCCATACCGCACTGAGTGATATTAGAAATAATCCCCATACCGCACTGTGTGATATTAGAAATAATCCCGACACCGCACTGTGTGATATTAGAAATAATCCCGACACCACACTGTGTGATATTAGAAATAATCCCCATACCGCACTGTGATATTATAAATAATCCCCATACCGCACTGTGTGATATTATAAATAATCCCCATACCGCACTGTGTGATATTATAAATAATCCCCATACCACACTGTGTGATATTAGAAACAATCCCGATACAGCACTGTGTGATATTAGAAATAATCCCGACACCGCACTGTGTGATATTAGTAATAATCCTGATACCGCACTGTGTGATATTATAAATAATCCCCATACCGCACTGTGTGATATTAGAAATAATCCCGACACAGCACTGTGTGATATTAGAAATAATCCCGATACCGCACTGTGTGATATAAGAAATAATCCCGACACCGCACTGTGTGATATTATAAATAATCCCAATACCGCACTGTGTGATATTATAAATAATCCCAATACCGCACTGTGTGCTTTTAGTAATACTCCTGACACCGCACTGTGTGATATGAGAAATAATCCCGACACCACACTGTGTGATATTAGTAATAATCCCCATACCGCACTGTGATATTACAAATAATCCCCACCACACTGTGTGATATTAGAAATAATCCCGATACTGCAGTGTGATATTATAAATAATCCCCATACCGCACAGTGTGATATTATAAATAATCCCGATACCGCAGTGTGTGATATTAGTAATAATCCCGATACCGTACCATGTGCTTTTAGTAATAATCCCGACACCGCACTGTGTGATATTGAGCCAGTAATTCCTGTCCCAACGTGTGAGTACGGACGGGGTACTCACGCGTGATCCCGGCGGAATTGCCGGTTTTCAGCATGCACAGCGCATGTGGGGAAAACCGGCATTTCCTCTCCTCTGACCCAAGGGGTTAAGAGGCGGAACACGTACGAGGTTTCAGGCAGCGTGTGCGCGCTGAACTTCCTTTCTTTTTGAAGAGTTGCCCGTGGGGAAAAGACTCCGGTTTTTACGCGTGGAAAAAGCAGCCGTAAGTACTTACTTTTATCAGGTAAGTGGTCTATTAAGTAACATTAGAACATTTTTCCACAGGTTCATTTTTTTTGAAGACTTTACAGTAAGGTAAGTCTATTTTTAGCCCCGATTTTTTATATAATTTTTTCCAAAATTTAAAACGATTGTTTAAAATAGTTTTTTACAGTTATTTATAGTTTATTTAAGTAGTGCGATTTTTTTTAAATTTTCTTTCAAGTTTAAGTAGTGTTTTGGGGCCAGGAGTTTTCATGAGTTTGACAGTTCTTGCTATCAAACTCATGAATGAACTTTTGCAACCTCCCATTGGTTGCCCAGTGCTCACGTGATCCCAGCCAGCTCATCGCACTAAGTACGCCGCTGGGTCACGCACGCACAGCACGGCATGACCTGAAGCAGGCCAGTGACAGAAAATCCAATGCAGGCCAGGATTGAAATGTCAGCGCGCCGGGTAAGTGCACATCGGGGGCTTGCACGCGCGGCAAGCCCCCGATCCTAATTTCTGGCCCATTAGAAATAATCCCCATACCGCACTGTGTGATATTAGAAATAGGCCCCATACCGCACTGTGATATTAGAAATAATCCCGACACCGCACTGTGTGATATTAGAAATAATCCCGATACCGCACTGTGTGATATTAGAAATAATCCCCATACCGCACTGTGATATTAGAAATAATCCCGATACCGCATTGTGTGATATTAGAAATAATCCCCATACCGCACTGTGTGATATTAGAAATAATCCCCATACCGCTGTGTGATATTAGTAATAATCCCGATACCGCACTGTGTGATATTAGAAATAATCCCGACACCGCACTGTGTGATATTAGAAATAATCCCGATACTGCACTGTGTGATATTAGAAATAATCCCCATACCGCACTGTGATATTATAAATGATACCCATACCGCACTGTGATATTATAAATAATCCCCATACCGCAGTGATATTATAAATAATCTCCATACCGCACTGTGATATTATAAATAATCCCCATACCGCACTGTGTGATATTATAAATAATCCCCATACCGCACTGTGATATTAGAAATAATCCCAACACCGCACTGTGTGATATTAGAAATAATCCCGATACCGCACTGTGTGATATTATAAATAATCCCCATACCGCACTGTGTGATATTATAAATAATCCCCATACCGCACTGTGATATTAGAAATAATCCCCATACCGCACTGTGTGATATTATAAATAATCCCCATACCGCACTGTGTGATATTATAAATAATCCCCATACCGCACTGTGATATTATAAATAATCCCCATACCGCACTGTGTGATATTATAAATAATCTCCATACCGCACTGTGATATTATAAATAATCCCCATACCGCACTGTGTGATATTATAAATAATCCCCATACCGCACTGTGATATTAGAAATAATCACCATACCGCACTGTGTGATATTAGAAATAATCCCCATACTGCACTGTGTGATATTAGAAATAATCCCGACACCGCACTGTGTGATATTAGAAATAATCCCCATACCGCATTGTGTGATATTATAAATAATCCCCATACCGCACTGTGTGATATTATAAATAATCTCCATACCGCACTGTGTGATATTAGAAATAATCCCCATACCGCAGTGTGATATTAGAAATAATCCACATACCGCACTGTGTGATATTAGAAATAATCCACATACCGCACTTTGTGATATTAGAAATAATCCCGACACCGCACTGTGTGATATTAGAAATAATCCCGACACCGCACTGTGATATTAAAATTATCCCGATACCGCACTGTGTGATATTATAAATAATCCCCATACCGCACTGTGTGATATTATAAAAAATCCCCATACCGCACTGTGTGATATTATAAATAATCCCCATACCGCACTGTGTGATATTATAAATATACCCATACCGCACTGTGTGATATTATAAATAATCCCCATACCACACTGTGTGATATTAGAAACAATCCCGATACAGCACTGTGTGATATTAGAAATAATCCCGACACCGCACTGTGTGATATTAGTAATAATCCTGATACCACACTGTGTGATATTATAAATAATCCCCATACCACACTGTGTGATATTAGAAATAATCCCGACACCGCACTGTGTGATATTAGAAATAATCCCGATACCGCACTGTGTGATATTAGAAATAATCCCGACACCGCACTGTGTGATATTAGAAATAATCCCCATACCGCACTGTGATATTATAAATAATCCCCATACCGCACTGTGTGATATTATAAATAATCCCCATACCGCACTGTGTGATATTATAAATAATCCCCATACCACACTGTGTGATATTAGAAACAATCCCGATACAGCACTGTGTGATATTAGAAATAATCCCGACACCGCACTGTGTGATATTAGTAATAATCCTGATACCGCACTGTGTGATATTATAAATAATCCCCATACCGCACTGTGTGATATTAGAAATAATCCCGACACAGCACTGTGTGATATTAGAAATAATCCCGATACCGCACTGTGTGATATAAGAAATAATCCCGACACCGCACTGTGTGATATTATAAATAATCCCAATACCGCACTGTGTGATATTATAAATAATCCCAATACCGCACTGTGTGCTTTTAGTAATACTCCTGACACCGCACTGTGTGATATGAGAAATAATCCCGACACCACACTGTGTGATATTAGTAATAATCCCCATACCGCACTGTGATATTACAAATAATCCCCACCACACTGTGTGATATTAGAAATAATCCCGATACTGCAGTGTGATATTATAAATAATCCCCATACCGCACAGTGTGATATTATAAATAATCCCGATACCGCAGTGTGTGATATTAGTAACAATCCCGATACCGTACCATGTGCTTTTAGTAATAATCCCGACACCGCACTGTGTGATATTGAGCCAGTAATTCCTGTCCCAACGTGTGAGTACGGACGGGGTACTCACGCGTGATCCCGGCGGAATTGCCGGTTTTCAGCATGCACAGCGCATGTGGGGAAAACCGGCATTTCCTCTCCTCTGACCCAAGGGGTTAAGAGGCGGAACACGTACGAGGTTTCAGGCAGCGTGTGCGCGCTGAACTTCCTTTCTTTTTGAAGAGTTGCCCGTGGGGAAAAGACTCCGGTTTTTACGCGTGGAAAAAGCAGCCGTAAGTACTTACTTTTATCAGGTAAGTGGTCTATTAAGTAACATTAGAACATTTTTCCACAGGTTCATTTTTTTTGAAGACTTTACAGTAAGGTAAGTCTATTTTTAGCCCCGATTTTTTATATAATTTTTTTCAAAATTTAAAACGATTGTTTAAAACAGTTTTTTACAGTTATTTATAGTTTATTTAAGTAGTGCGATTTTTTTTAAATTTTCTTTCAAGTTTAAGTAGTGTTTTGGGGCCAGGAGTTTTCATGAGTTTGACAGTTCTTGCTATCAAACTCATGAATGAACTTTTGCAAACTCCCATTGGTTGCCCAGTGCTCACGTGATCCCAGCCAGCTCATCGCACTAAGTACGCCGCTGGGTCACGCACGCACAGCACGGCATGACCTGAAGCAGGCCAGTGACAGAAAATCCAATGCAGGCCAGGATTGAAATGTCAGCGCGCCGGGTAAGTGCACATTGGGGGCTTGCACGCGCGGCAAGCCCCCGATCCTAATTTCTGGCCCATTAGAAATAATCCCCATACCGCACTGTGTGATATTAGAAATAGGCCCCATACCGCACTGTGATATTAGAAATAATCTCCATACCGCACTGTGTGATATTAGAAATAATCCCCATACCGCACTGTGATATTAGAAATAATCCCCATACCGCACTGTGTGATATTATAAATAATCCCCATACCGCACTGTGTGATATTATAAATAATCCCCATACCGCACTGTGATATTATAAATAATCCCCATACCGCACTGTGTGATATTATAAATAATCTCCATACCGCACTGTGATATTATAAATAATCCCCATACCGCACTGTGTGATATTATAAATAATCCCCATACCGCACTGTGATATTAGAAATAATCACCATACCGCACTGTGTGATATTAGAAATAATCCCCATACTGCACTGTGTGATATTAGAAATAATCCCGACACCGCACTGTGTGATATTAGAAATAATCCCCATACCGCATTGTGTGATATTATAAATAATCCCCATACCGCACTGTGTGATATTATAAATAATCTCCATACCGCACTGTGTGATATTAGAAATAATCCCCATACCGCAGTGTGATATTAGAAATAATCCACATACCGCACTGTGTGATATTAGAAATAATCCACATACCGCACTTTGTGATATTAGAAATAATCCCGACACCGCACTGTGTGATATTAGAAATAATCCCGACACCGCACTGTGTGATATTAAAATTATCCCGATACCGCACTGTGTGATATTATAAATAATCCCCATACCGCACTGTGTGATATTATAAAAAATCCCCATACCGCACTGTGTGATATTATAAATAATCCCCATACCGCACTGTGTGATATTATAAATATACCCATACCGCACTGTGTGATATTATAAATAATCCCCATACCACACTGTGTGATATTAGAAACAATCCCGATACAGCACTGTGTGGTATTAGAAATAATCCCGACACCGCACTGTGTGATATTAGTAATAATCCTGATACCACACTGTGTGATATTAGAAATAATCCCGACACCGCACTGTGTGATATTATAAATAATCCCCATACCACACTGTGTGATATTATAAATAATCCCCATACCACACTGTGTGATATTAGAAATAATCCCGACACCGCACTGTGTGATATTAGAAATAATCCCGATACCGCACTGTGTGATATTAGAAATAATCCCGACACCGCACTGTGTGATATTAGAAATAATCCCCATACCGCACTGTGATATTATAAATAATCCCCATACCGCACTGTGTGATATTATAAATAATCCCCATACCGCACTGTGTGATATTATAAAAAATCCCCATACCGCACTGTGTGATATTATAAATAATCCCAATAGCGCTGTGTGATATTAGTAATAATCCCGATACCGCACTGTGTGATATTAGAAATAATCCCGACACCGCACTGTGTGATATTAGAAATAATCCTGACACCACACTGTGTGATATTAGAAATAATCCCGATACCGCACTGTGTGATATTAGAAATAATCCCCATACCGCGCTGTGTGATATTAGAAATAATCCCGACACCGCACTGTGTGATATTATAAATGATCCCCATGCCGCACTGTGTGATATTATAAATGATCCCCATACCGCACTGTGATATTATAAATAATCCCCATACCGCACTGTGATATTATAAATAATCTCCATACCGCACTGTGATATTATAAATAATCCCCATACCGCACTGTGTGATATTATAAATAACCCCCATACCGCAGTGATATTAGAAATAATCCCAAAACCGCACTGTGTGATATTAGAAATAATCCCGATACCGCACTGTGTGATATTAGAAATAATCCCGACACCGCACTGTGTGATATTATAAATAATCCCCATACCGCACTGTGTGATATTAGAAATAATCCCGATACCGCACTGTGATATTAGAAATAATCCCGATACCGCACTGTGTGATATTAGTAATAATCCCCATACCGCACTGTGTGATATTAGAAATAATCCCGACACCACACTGTGTGATATTAGAAATAATCCCGACACCGCACTGTGTGATATTACAAATAATTCCCATACCGCTCTGTGTGATATTAGAAATAATCCCGACACCGCACTGTGTGATATTAGAAATAATCCCTAGACCGCACTGTTTGATATTAGAAATAATCCCGACACCGCACTGTGTGACATTAGAAATAATCCCGACACCGCACTGTGTGATATTAGAAATAATCCCGACACCGCACTGTGATATTAGAAATAATCCCGACACCGCACTGTGTGATATTAGAAATAATCCCCATACCGCACTGTGTGATATTAGAAATAATCCCGACACCGCACTGTGTGATATTAGAAATAATCACGACACCGCACTGTGTGATATTAGAAATAATCCCCACACCGCACAGTGTGATATTAGTAATAATCCCAACACCGCACAGTGTGATATTAGACACAATCCCGATACCGCACTGTGTGATATTAGAAATAATCCCGATACCGCAGTGTGATATTAGAAATAATCCCGATACCGCACTGTGTGATATTAGAAATAATCCCCATACCGCACTGTGTGATATTAGAAATAATCCCCATACCGCACTGTGATATTTGAAATAATCCCCATAACGCACTGTGTGATATTAGAAATAATCCCGATACCGCACTGTGTGATATTAGAAATAATCCCCATACCGCACTGAGTGATATTAGAAATAATCCCCATACCGCACTGTGTGATATTAGAAATAATCCCGACACCGCACTGTGTGATATTAGAAATAATCCCGACACCACACTGTGTGATATTAGAAATAATCCCCATACCGCACTGTGTGATATTAGAAATAATCCCAATACCGCACTGTGTGATATTAGTAATACTCCTGACACCGCACTGTGTGATATGAGAAATAATCCCGACACCACACTGTGTGATATTAGAAATAATCCCGACACCATACTGTGTGATATTACAAATAATCCCCACACCACTGTGTGATATTAGAAATAATCCCGACACCGCACTGTGTGATATTAGAAATAATCCCCATATCGCACTGTGTGATATTAAAACTAATCCCGATACCGCACTGTGTGATATTATAAATAATCCCGACACCGCACTGTGTGATATTAGAAATAATCCTGACACCGCACTGTGTGATATTAGAAATAATCCCGACACCGCACTGTGTGATATTATAAATAACCCCATACCGCACTGTGGGATATTATAAATAATCCCCATACCGCACTGTGTGATATTCTAAATAATCTCCATACCGCACTGTGTGATATTATAAATAATCCCCATACCGCACTGTGATATTATAAATAATCTCCATACCGCACTGTGATATTATAAATAATCCCCATACCGCACTGTGTGATATTAGAAATAATCCCCATACTGCACTGTGTGATATTATAAATAATCCCCATACCGCACTGTGTGATATTAGAAATAATCCCGACACCGCACTGTGTGATATTAGAAATAATCCCGATACCGCAGTGTGATATTAGAAATAATCCCCATACTGCACTGTGTGATATTAGAAATAATCCCGACACCGCACTGTGTGATATTAGAAATAATCCCCATACCGCATTGTGTGATATTATAAATAATCCCCATACCGCACTGTGTGATATTATAAATAATCTCCATACCGCACTGTGTGATATTAGAAATAATCCCCATACCGCAGTGTGATGTTAGAAATAATCCACATACCGCACTGTGTGGTATTAGAAATAATCCCGACACCGCACTGTGTGATATTAAAATTATCCCGATACCGCACTGTGTGATATTATAAATAATCCCCATACCGCACTGTGTGATATTATAAAAAATCCCCATACCGCACTGTGTGATATTAGAAATAATCCCCATACTGCACTGTGTGATATTATAAATAATCCCCATACCGCACTGTGTGATATTAGAAATAATCCCCATACCGCACTGTGATATTATAAATAATCCCCATACCACACTGTGTGATATTAGAAATAATCCCGACACCGCACTGTGTGATATTAGAAATAATCCCGACACCGCACTGTGTGATATTAGAAATAATCCCGACACCGCACTGTGTGATATTAGAAATAATCCCGATACCGCACTGTGTGATATTAGAAAATAATCCCGACACCGCACTGTGTGATATTAGAAATAATCCCGACACCGCACTGTGTGATATTAGAAATAATCCCGATACCGCACTGTGTGATATTAGAAATAATCCCGACACCGCACTGTGTGATATTAGAAATAATCCCGACACCGCACTGTGTGATATTAGAAATAATCCCGATACCGCACTGTGTGATATTAGAAAATAATCCCCATACCGCACTGTGATATTATAAATAATCCCCATACCGCACTGTGATATTATAAATATACCCATACCGCACTGTGTGATATTATAAATAATCCCCATACCACACCGTGTGGTATTAGAAACAATCCCGATACAGCACTGTGTGATATTAGAAATAATCCCGACACCGCACTGTGTGATATTAGTAATAATCCTGATACCGCACTGTGTGATATTATAAATAATCCCCATACCGCACTGTGTGATATTAGAAATAATCCTGATACCGCACTGTGTGATATTAGAAATAATCCCGACACCGCACTGTGTGATATTAGAAATAATCCCGACACAGCACTGTGTGATATAAGAAATAATCCCGACACCGCACTGTGTGATATTATAAATAATCCCAATACCGCACTGTGTGATATTATAAATAATCCCAATACCGCACTGTGTGATATTAGTAATACTCCTGACACCGCACTGTGTGATATGAGAAATAATCCCGACACCACACTGTGTGATATTAGAAATAATCCCGACACCATACTGTGTGATATTACAAATAATCCCCACACCACTGTGTGATATTAGAAATAATCCCCATACCGCACTGTGATATTACAAATAATCCCCACCACACTGTGTGATATTAGAAATAATCCCAACACCGCACTGTGTGATATTAGAATTAATCCCCATATCGCACTGTGTGATATTAAAACTAATCCCGATACCGCACTGTGTGATATTAGAAATAATCCCGACACCGCACTGTGTGATATTAGTAATAATCCCGATACCGCACTGTGTGATATTAGAATTAATCCCCATATCGCACTGTGTGATATTAAAACTAATCCCGATACCGCACTGTGTGATATTATAAATAATCCCGACACCGCACTGTGATATTAGTAATAATCCCGATACCACACTGTGTGATATTAGAAATAATCCCGATACCGCACTGTGTGATATTAGAAATAATCCCGATACTGCAGTGTGATATTATAAATAATCCCCATACCGCACAGTGTGATATTATAAATAATCCCGATACCGCAGTGTGTGATATTAGTAATAATCCCGATACCGTACCATGTGCTTTTAGTAATAATCCCGACACCGCACTGTGTGATATTGAGCCAGTAATTCCTGTCCCAATGCGTGAGTACAGACGGGGTACTCACGCGTGATCCCGGCGGAATTGCCGGTTTTCAGCATGCACAGCGCATGTGGGGAAAACCGGCATTTCCTCTCCTCTGACCCAAGGGGTTAAGAGGCGGAACACATACGAGGTTTCAGGCAGCGTGTGCGCGCTGAACTTCCTTTCTTTTTGAAGAGTTGCCCGTGGGGAAAAGACTCCGGTTTTTACGCGTGGAAAAAGCAGCCGTAAGTACTTACTTTTATCAGGTAAGTGGTCTATTAAGTAACATTAGAACATTTTTCCACAGGTTCATTTTTTTTGAAGACTTTACAGTAAGGTAAGTCTATTTTTAGCCCCGATTTTTTATATAATTTTTTTCAAAATTTAAAACGATTGTTTAAAACAGTTTTTTACAGTTATTTATAGTTTATTTAAGTAGTGCGATTTTTTTTAAATTTTCTTTCAAGTTTAAGTAGTGTTTTGGGGCCAGGAGTTTTCATGAGTTTGACAGTTCTTGCTATCAAACTCATGAATGAACTTTTGCAACCTCCCATTGGTTGCCCAGTGCTCACGTGATCCCAGCCAGCTCATCGCACTACGTACGCCGCTGGGTCACGCACGCACAGCACGGCATGACCTGAAGCAGGCCAGTGACAGAAAATCCAATGCAGGCCAGGATTGAAATGTCAGCGCGCCGGGTAAGTGCACATTGGGGGCTTGCACGCGCGGCAAGCCCCCGTTCCTAATTTCTGGCCCATTAGAAATAATCCCCATACCGCACTGTGTGATATTAGAAATAGGCCCCATACCGCACTGTGATATTAGAAATAATCTCCATACCGCACTGTGTGATATTAGAAATAATCCCCATACCGCACTGTGTGATATTAGAAATAATCCCAACACCGCACTGTGTGATATTAGAAATAATCCCGACACCGCACTGTGTGATATTAGAAATAATCCCGACACCGCACTGTGTGATATTAGAAATAATCCCCATACCGCTGTGTGATATTAGTAATAATCCCGATACCGCACTGTGTGATATTAGAAATAATCCCGACACCGCACTGTGTGATATTAGAAATAATCCCGACACCGCACTGTGTGATATTTGAAATAATCCCCATACCGCAGTGTGATATTAGAAATAATCCCGACACCGCACTGTGTGATATTAGAAATAATCCCGACACCGCACTGTGTGATATTAGAAATAATCCCGACACCGCACTGTGTGATATTAGAAATAATCACGACACGGCACTGTGTGATATTAGAAATAATCCCCATACCGCACTGTGTGATATTAGAAATAATCCCCATACCGCTGTGTGATATTAGTAATAATCCCGATACCGCACTGTGTGATATTAGAAATAATCCCGACACCGCACTGTGTGATATTAGAAATAATCCCGACACCGCACTGTGTGATATTAGAAATAATCCCGACACCGCACTGTGTGATATTAGAAATAATCCCGATACCGCACTGTGATATTAGAAATAATCCCCATACCGCACTGTGTGATATTAGAAATAATCCCGACACCGCACTGTGTGATATTATAAATGATCCCGATACCGCACTGTGTGATATTAGAAATAATCCCGACACCGCACTGTGTGATATTAGAAATAATCCCGACACCGCACTGTGTGATATTAGAAATAATCCCGACACCGCACTGTGTGATATTAGAAATAATCCCGATACCGCACTGTGATATTAGAAATAATCCCCATACCGCACTGTGTGATATTAGAAATAATCCCGACACCGCACTGTGTGATATTATAAATGATCCCCATACCGCACTGTGTGATATTATAAATAATCCCCATACCGCACTGTGATATTATAAATAATCCCCATACCGCACTGTGATATTAGAAATAATCCCCATACCGCACTGTGTGATATTATAAATATACCCATACCGCACTGTGTGATATTATAAATAATCCCCATACCACACTGTGTGATATTAGAAACAATCCCGATACAGCACTGTGTGATATTATAAATAATCCCGACACCGCACTGTGTGATATTATAAATAATCCCGATACCGCACTGTGTGATATTATAAATAATCCCAATACCGCACTGTGTGATATTAGTAATACTCCTGATACCGCACTGTGATATGAGAAATAATCCCGACACCACACTGTGTGATATTAGAAATAATCCCGACACCATACTGTGTGATATTACAAATAATCCCCATACCGCACTGTGATATTACAAATAATCCCCACACCACACTGTGTGATATTAGAAATAATCCCGATACCGCACTGTGTGATATTATAAATAATCCCGATACCGCAGTGTGTGATATTAGTAATAATCCCGATACCGCACTGTGTGATATTAGAAATAATCCCCATACCGCACTGTGTGATATTATAAATAATCCCGATACCGCAGTGTGTGATATTAGTAATAATCCCGATACCGTACCATGTGCTTTTAGTAATAATCCCGACACCGCACTGTGTGATATTGAGCCAGTAATTCCTGTCCCAATGCGCGAGTACAGACGGGGTACTCACGCGTGATCCCGGCGGAATTGCCGGTTTTCAGCATGCACAGCGCATGCGGGGAAAACCGGCATTTCCTCTCCTCTGACCCAAGGGGTTAAGAGGCGGAACACATACGAGGTTTCAGGCAGCGTGTGCGCGCTGAACTTCCTTTCTTTTTGAAGAGTTGCCCGTGGGGAAAAGACTCCGGTTTTTACGCGTGGAAAAAGCAGCCGTAAGTACTTACTTTTATCAGGTAAGTGGTCTATTAAGTAACATTAGAACATTTTTCCACAGGTTCATTTTTTTTGAAGACTTTACAGTAAGGTACGTCTATTTTTAGCCCCGATTTTTTATATAATAATTTTTTTCAAAATTTAAAATTATTGTTTAAAATAGTTTTTTACAGTTATTTATAGTTTATTTAAGTAGTGCGATGTTTTTTTTAATTTTCTTTCAAGTTTAAGTAGTGTTTTGGGGCCAGGAGTTTTCATGAGTTTGACAGTTCTTACTATCAAACTCATGAATGAACTTTTGCAACCTCCCATTGGTTGCCCAGTGCTCACGTGATCCCAGCCAGCTCATCGCACGAAGTACGCCGCTGGGTCATGCACGCACAGCGCGGCAGGACCTGAAGCGGGCCAGTGACAGTAAATCCAATGCAGGCCAGGATTGAAATGTCAGCGCGCCGGGTAAGTGCACATCGGGGGCTTGCACGCGCGGCAAGCCCCCGATCCTAATTTCTAGCCCATTAGAAATAATCCCCATACCGCACTGTGATATTAGAAATAATCTCCATACCGCACTGTGATATTATAAATAATCCCCATACGGCACTGTGTGATATTAGAAATAATCCCGACACCGCACTGTGTGATATTAGAAATAATCCCCATATCGCACTGTGTGATATTAGAAATAATCCCGATACCGCACTGTGTGATATTATAAATAATCCCGACACCGCACTGTGTGATATTAGAAATAATCCCCATACCGCACTGTGTGATATTAGAAATAATACCGACACCGCACTGTGTGATATTAGACACAATCCCGATACCGCACTGTGTGATATTAGAAATAATCCCGATACCGCACAGTGTGATATTAGAAATAATCCCGATACCGCACTGTGTGATATTATAAATAATCCCCATACCGCACTGTGTGATATTAGAAATAATCCCCATATCGCACTGTGTGATATTAGAAATAATCACGATACCGCACTGTGTGATATTAGAAATAATCCCCATACCGCACAGTGTGATATTAGAAATAATCCCGACACCGCACTGTGTGATATTAGAAATAATCCCCATACTGCACTGTGTGATATTAGAAATAATCCCCATACCGCACTGTGATATTAGAAATAATCCCAACACCGCACTGTGTGATATTAGAAATAATCCCGACACCGCACTGTGTGATATTAGAAATAATCCCGACACCGCACTGTGTGATATTAGAAATAATCCCCATACCGCACTGTGTGATATTAGAAATAATCCCCATACCGCACTGTGTGATATTAGAAATAATCTCCATACCGCACTGTGTGATATTATAAATAATCCCGACACCACACTGTGTGATATTAGAAATAATCTCCATACCGCACTGTGTGATATTAGAAATAATCCCCATACCGCACTGTGTGATATTAGAAATAATCCCAACACCGCACTGTGTGATATTAGAAATAATCCCGACACCGCACTGTGTGATATTAGAAATAATCCCGACACCGCACTGTGTGATATTAGAAATAATCCCCATACCGCACTGTGTGATATTAGAAATAATCCCCATACCGCACTGTGATATTAGAAATAATCCCCATACCGCACTGTGTGATATTAGAAATAATCCCGACACCGCACTGTGTGATATTAGAAATAATCCCGACACCACACTGTGTGATACTAGAAATAATCCCGATACCGCACTGTGAGATATTAGAAATAATCCCGATACCGCACCGTGCGCTTTTTGTAATAATCCCAATACCGCACTGTGATATTATAAATAATCCCGATACCGTACCGTGTGCTTTTAGTAATAATCCTGACACCGCAGTGTGACATTATAAATAATCCCGATACCGTACCGTGTGCTTTTAGTAATAATCCTGACACCGCACTGTGATATTAGTAATAATCCCGACACCGCACTGTGTGATATTAGAAATAATCCCCATACCTCAGTGTGATATTATAAATAATCCCGATACCGTACCATGTGCTTTTAGTAATAATCCCGACACCGCACTGTGTGATATTAGTAATATTCCTAAAACTGCAGTGTGATATTTGTAATCATCCTGATACCGCACTGTGTGATATTAGTAATACCAACACCGCACTGTGTGATATTAGAAATACTCCCAATACCGCACTGTGTGATATTAGTAATATTCATGAAACTGCACTGTCATATTAGTAATAATCCTGATACTCCACTGCACAATATTGGTGACCAGCCTGTTACCATCGTTTTTGCGATTAGTGGCAAATATATCATACTATGAGAAGCATTAGAAAATGTAATTTATTTTAATAAGCAGTTGACCAAATCGCCCTTGGTGTCGAAATGAATCGCCCTTGGTGTCGAAATGAATGGCACTCACAGAACTGCCTAAAGTGTTGAAAGGCCGAGATGGAAAACACAAGGTCAATCTGTGGAGTGGAACGGTCATTGGGGGCACAGCTCATTCTCAACAAGGAGGGCAGCAGAACAAACCAGGTCCGACAGTAACCGCGGTAACGTTCCTCCTGAACTCTGTTGGGAACTGATTTTAAAGATGATACAGATGCTAAAAAGGCATACAGGATCCTGGGCATTGCAAATCGAGGCATAGAGTACAAAAGCAAGGAAGTTATGTTCAACCTTTATAAACCACTGGTTCGGGCCTCAGCTGGAATATTATGCTCAATTCTGGGCACCACACTCTGGGAAAGGATGTCAAGGCCTTGGAGAGGGTGTGGAGGAGATTTACCAAAACGGTACCAGGGGATGAGGGACTCCAGTTACGTGGAGAGACTGGAGAAGTTGGGGTTGTTCTCCTTGGAGCAGAGCAGGTTAAGGGGAGATTTAATCGAGGTGTTCAATATCATGAGGGGTTCCGATAGAGTAAATGAGGAGAAACTTGTTTCCAGAAGCAGGAGGGTGGGCACCTGGAATACTGCATACAGTTTTGGTGTCCATACTTAAAAGACATACTTGCTCTCGAGTCAGTACAAAGAAGGTTCACTCGGTTAATCCCGGGGATGAGGGGGTGGTCATATGAGGAGAGGTTGAGTAGATTGGGACTCTACTCATTGGAGTTCAGAAGAATGAGAGGCGATCTTATTGAAACATAGAAGATTGTGAAGGGGTTGGATCTGGTGGATGCGGGGAGGATGTTCCCGATAATGGGTGAAACTAGAACTAGGGGGCATAGTCTTAGAATAAGGGGCTGCTCTTTCAAAACTGAGATGAGGAGGAACTACTTCACTCAGAGGGTGGTAGGTCCATGGAATATGCTGCCCCAAAAAGCTGTAGAAGCTACATCATTACATAAATTTAAAACAGAAATAGACAGTTTCCTAGAAGTAAAGGGAATTAAGGGTTACGGGGAGCAGGCAGGAATTTGGACATGAGTCTAGGTTCGGATCGGTCATGGCCCTGTGGGTAGCAGAGCGGGCCCAGGGGCCGTGTAGCCTGATCCTGCTCCTATTTTGTGTGTCTAATTCTGTTAGATTCAGGAGATGGTTCTGTGATAGTGGATTGGCGGTTAGGATCAGATCAGCCATGATCTTATTGAATGGCGGAGCAGGCTCGAGGGGCCGATTGGCCTACTCCTGCTCCTATTTCTTATGTTCTTATGTAACCAGAGGACACAGATTTAAGATAATTGGCATAAGAACCAGAGAGGAGATGAGGAAGAAAGAAATGTAGGCAGCAAGTGGTTATGATACGGAATGTACTGCCTGAAAGGGTGGTGGAGGCAGAGTCAATAATTGCTTACAATAGGGAATTGGGTAAATACTTGAAGGGAACAACTTTGCAGGGCTCCGGGGAAAGGGCAGGGGGGGGGGGGGGGGGGGAGTGGGATTAATTGGCTGGCTCTACCAAAGTGTCGGCACAGGCACGATGGGCCGAACGGCCTCTTTCTGTGCTTGCACCATGCTACGATTCTTCGGGGGGGTGTGGTGCGGCTTGACCCAGGATCCACAGCAGCTTCGCAAAACCTCCTCCCGGTTGCAATGGGGAGACTCGGAAGAGAGAGTTCTTTCAACTGTAGCGGTTTGGAGTGACGCCCTCGGGGTCCGGAGTGCAAGTTCCGATCGCAAAGGGGGAAGCGGGCAGCACCATCCCAGGCCCGGAAGAGGGAAAGCCGCCCGCGGTGGTGGTGGTGATGGTGGTGGAGAGGGAGGCTCTTGGTCGATGGGTGCGAGGCGAGTCAGGCACAGTCGTCAGTGAAAAATCCCCCCCCCCCACCGCAACCGTCTAAGGCACCACCACGTTGATCTCGGCCAGTTTGGACTCGGTGGAGTTCTTGCCAGTGGTCTTGCCGTGCTGGTCGCGCAGATGGACCCTCAGGGTGTTGTAGTGGGTGAAGCGCATCTCGCAGTAGTTGCAGCAGTGGGGCGAGTCGCCGCTGTGCACGTTCATGTGGTCCTTGAGTGAGCGGTTCTGGGTGAAGGTCTTCCCGCAGATGGCGCAGCAGTAGGGCTTGAAGCCCGTGTGGACGTTGATGTGCTGGGCCAGGCGGGCGTTCTTCTTGAAGACCTTGCCGCACAGCAGACACATGTAGAGCTTGTGGACCACCATGTGGGCGGCCAGGTGCTCGCGGTGCTGGAAGAGGTCCCCGCACTCGGAGCAGCGCACGGGCTCGGAGCAGAGGCCGGGCGCCTCGCCCCTGGTGCCGGCGGGCAGCGGCTGCTCCTCGCCTGGCCGGTAGAAGCTGCCGTAGAAGCCGCCGCTCCGGCACTCCTCGCTGGCCGAGCTCTCGTAGTCCTCCTCCTGCAGGTCCTCGCGCACCATGACGAAGCCCTCGTCCTCCATCCCCTCGGTCTTGGCGCAGTCGGGGACGTTGGTGCCCCCTCCACCGCCCTCCACCGTGGAGTGGATGTGGCAGTCGGGCTCCAGGTAGCCGCCGGCGGGGGCGCTGACGGAGACCGCCTCCTGCTCCCGCTCCCCGGCCGCTGCCGGACCCGGGGGGCCCGCCTCACTCTCCGGGTCGCGCCGGAAGCTCTGTTGCGGCGGCGGGGCCGGCCCGGCCTCCAGCTTCACCCCATCGCCCGCTGCCCGGCCTTCGCCCGCCGGCCACCCCGGGAGGTTCTCGGGCTCCGCCGCCCGCCCCGAGGACGAGGCGATCTGCGGGGTCCCCGGGCGCCCCTCCCCCTCCTCCGTGATCAACGAGGCCACGCACGGCGAGAGCGAGTGCCGGCACTTCTCCACCACGTGCTCCATCTGCAGGCAGCTGGCCGCCGTCAGGTAGTCCACGATGTCGCGGAAGGCGAACTCCAGCACCCCAGTGTAGCAGGAGAGCAGCAGCTGCAGCACCACCTCTGCGCTGGCCATGGGGAAGACCTGGATCTCCTCCGAGGGGTTCATGTGGAAGCGGTCGCGCAGGAAGGGGGAGCAGGCGGCCAGCACCACCCGGTGCCCCGGGAACCGCAGCCCCCCCACCAGGATGGTCACGTCACAGAACCACTCCTCCAAGCGAAGCTGGTTCATCCGCTTCATGGTCAAGCCCTCGTGCTCGGGGAACTGGAATCGCAGCAGCTTCCCGGTCGCCATTGCTCGCAAAGCTGCAAAAACAAAATACGTACACATGAGGCTGATGATGTCGTTAAGTTGAACCTTTGCTGCGCTGGGATGGCGGCGCAAATCCAGCTGAGGGGGCAAAAATGCTGCTGCGTTAAAGGGCCACTGCGCAGAAGTTGGGGCTGAGGCACATTGCTGGGACAGTGTAGAGGGAGCTTTACTCTGTATCTAACCCGTGCTGTACCTGCCCTGGGAGTGTTTGATGGGACAGTGTAGAATGAGCTTTACTCTGTATCTAACCCGTGCTGTACCTGCCCTGGGAGTGTTTGATGGGACAGTGTAGAGGGAGCATTACTCTGTATCTAACCCGTGCTGTACCTGCCCTGGGAGTGTTTGATGGGACAGTGTAGAGGGAGCTTTACTCTGTATCTAATCCGTGCTGTACCTGCCCTGGGAGTGTTTGATGGGACAGTGTAGAATGAGCTTTACTCTGTATCTAACCCGTGCTGTACCTGCCCCGGGAGTGTTTGATGGGACAATGTAGAGGGAGCTTTACTCTGTATCTAACCCGTGCTGTACCTGCCCTGGGAGTGTTTGATGGGACAGTGTAGAATGAGCTTTACTCTGTATCTAACCCGTGCTGTACCTGCCCCGGGAGTGTTTGATGGGACAATGTAGAGGGAGCTTTACTCTGTATCTAACCCGTACTGTACCTGCCCTGGGAGTGTTTGATGGGACAGTGTAGAGGGAGCTTTACTCTGTATCTAACCCGTGCTGTACCTGCCCTGGGAGTGTTTGATGGGACAGTTTAGAGGGAGCTTTACTCTGTATCTAACCCCGTGCTGTACCTGCCCCGGGAGTGTTTGATGGGACAGTGTAGAATGAGCTTTAATCTGTATCTAACCTGTGCTGTACCTGCCATAGGAGTGTTTGATGGTACAGTGTAGAATGATCTTTACTCTGTATCGAACCCGTGCTGGACCTGCCCTGGGAGTGTTTGATGGGACAGAGTAGAGGGAGCTTTACTCTGTATCTAACCCCGTGCTGTACCTGCCCTGGGAGTGTTTGATGGGACAGTGTAGAGGGAGCTTTACTCTGTATCTAACCTGTGCTGTACCTGCCCTGGGAGTGTTTGATGGGACAGTGTAGAGGGAGCTTTACTCTGTATCTAACCTGTGCTGTACCTGCCCCGGGAGTGTTTGATGGGACAGTGTAGAGGGAGCTTTACTCCGTATCTAACCTGTGCTGTACCTGCCCTGGGAGTGTTTGATGGGACAGAGTAGAGGGAGCTTTACTCCGTATCTAACCCGTGCTGTACCTGCCCCGGGAGTGTTTGATGGGACAGTGTAGAGGGAGCTTTACTCTGTATCTAACCTGTGCTGTACCTGCCCCGGGAGTGTTTGATGGGACAGTGTAGAGGGAACTTTACTCTGTATCTAACCCGTGCTGTACCTGCCCCGGGAGTGCTGAATTGGACAGTGTAGAGGGAGCTTTACTCTGTATCAAACCCGTGCTGGACCAGCCCTGGGAGTGTTTGATGGGACAGTGTAGGGGGAGCTTTACTCTGTAACTAACCTGTGCTGAACCTGCCCTGGGAGTGTTTGACGGGACAGTGTCGAGGCAGCTTTACTCTGTATCTAACCTGTGCTGTACCTGCCCTGGGAGTGTTTGATGGGACAGTGTAGAGGGATCTTTACTCTGTATCTAACCCCGTGCTGTACCTGCCGTGGGAGTGCTTGATTGGGCAGTGTTGAGGGAGCTTTACTCTGTATCTAACCCGTGCTGTACCTGCCCCGGGAGTGCATGATGGGACAGTGTAAAGGGAGCTTTACTCTGTATCTAACCCCGTGCAGTACCAGCCCCGGGAGTGTTTGATGGGACAGTGTAGAGGGAGCTTTACTCTGTATCTAACCCCGTGCAGTACCAGCCCCGGGAGTGTTTGATGGGGCAGTGTAGAGGGAGCTTTATTCTGTATCTAACCCGTGCTGTACCTGCCCTGGGAGTGTTTGATGGGACAGTGTAGAGGGAGCTTTATTCTGTATCTAACCCATGCTGTACCTGCCCCGGGAGTGTTTGACGGGACAGTGTAGAGGGAGCTTTACTCTGTATCTAACCCGTGCTGTACCTGCCCCGGGAGTGTTGAATTGGACAGTGTAGAGGGAGCTTTACTCTGTATCAAACCCCGTGCTGTACCAGCCCTGGGAGTGTTTGATGGGACAGTGTAGAGGGAGCTTTACTCTGTATCCAACCCCGTGCTTTACCAGCCCTGGGAGTGTTTGATGGGACAGTGTAGAGGGAGCTTTACTCTGTATCTAACCCGTGCTGTACCTGCCCTGGGAGTGTTTGATGGGACAATGCAGAGGCAGCTTTACTCTGTATCTAACCCGTGCTGTACCTGCCCTGGGAGTGTTTGATGGGACATTGTAGAGGGAGCTTTACTCTGTATCTAACCCGTACTGTACTGCCCTGGGAGTGTTTGATGGGACAGTGTAGAGGGAGCTTTACTCTGTATCTAACCCCGTGCTGTACCTGCCCTGGGAGTGTTTGATGGGACGGTGTAGAGGGAGCTTTACTCTGTATCTAACCCGTGCTGTACCTGCCCTGGGAGTGTTTGATGGGAGAGTGTAGAGGGAGCTTTACTCTGTATCTAACCCGTGCTGTACCTGCCCTGGGAGTGTTTGATGGGACAGTGTAGAGGGAGCTTTACTCTGTATCAAACCCTGTGCTGTACCAGCCCTGGGAGTGTTTGATGGGACAGTGTAGAGGGAGCTTTACTCTGTATCTAACCCCGTGCTTTACCAGCCCTGGGAGTGTTTGATGGGACAGTGTAGAGGGAGCTTTACTCTGTATCTAACCCGTGCTGTACCTGCCCTGGGAGTGTTTGATGGGACAGTGTAGAGGGAGCTTTACTCTGTATCTAACCCCATGCTGTACCAGCCCTGGGAGTGTTTGATGGGAGAGTGTAGAGGGAGCTTTACTCTGTATCTAACCCGTGCTGTACCTGCCCTGGGAGTGTTTGATGGGACAGTGTAGAGGGAGCTTTACTCTGTATCAAACCCCGTGCTGTACCAGCCCTGGGAGTGTTTGATGGGACAGTGTAGAGGGAGCTTTACTCTGTGTCTAACCCCGTGCTTTACCAGCCCTGGGAGTGTTTGATGGGACAGTGTAGAGGGAGCTTTACTCTGTATCTAACCCCGTGCTGCACCAGCCCCGGGAGTGTTTGATGGGACTGTGTAGAGGCGGCTTTACTCTGTATCTAACCCCGTGCTATACCTGCCTGGGAGTGTTTGGTGGGACAGTGTAGAGGGAGCTTTACTCTGTATCTAACCCGTGCTGTACTTGCCCTGGGAGTGTTTGATGGGACAGTGTAGAATGAGCTTTACTCCATATCTAACCCGTGCTGTACCTGCCCTGGGAGTGTTTGATGGGACAGTGTAGAGGGAGCTTTACTCTGTATCTAACCCGTACTGTACCTGCCCTGGGAGTGCTTGATGGGACAGAGTAGAGGGAGCTTTACTCTGTATCTAACCCATTCTGTACCTGCCCTGGGAGTGTTTGATGGGACAGTGTAGAGGGAGCTTTACTCTTTAACTAACCCGTGCTGTACCTGCCCTGGGAGTATTTGACGGGACAGTGTAGAGGGAGCTTTTCTCTGTATCTAACCCGTGCTGTACCTGCCCTGGGAGTGTTTGATGGGACAGTGTAGAGGGAGCTTTACTCTGTATCTAACCCCGTGCTGTACCTGCCCCGGGAGTGTTTGATGGGACAGTGTAGAATGAGCTTTAATCTGTATCTAACCTGTGCTGTACCTGCCATAGGAGTGTTTGATGGTACAGTGTAGAATGATCTTTACTCTGTATCTAACCCATGCTGTAACTGCCCTGGGATTGTTTGATGGGACAATGCAGAGGCAGCTTTACTCTGTATCTAACCCGTGCTGTACCTGCCCTGGGAGTGTTTGATGGGACAGTGTAGAGGGAGCTTTACTCTGTATCTAACCCGTGCTGTACCTGCCCCGGGAGTGTTTGATGGGACAGTGTAGAGGGAGCTTTACTCTGTATCTAACCTGTGCTGTACCTGCCCCGGGAGTGTTTGATGGGACAGTGTAGAGGGAACTTTACTCTGTATCTAAGCCGTGCTGTACCTGCCCCGGGAGTGCTGAATTGGACAGTGTAGAGGGAGCTTTACTCTGTATCAAACCCGTGCTGGACCAGCCCTGGGAGTGTTTGATGGGACAGTGTAGGGGGAGCTTTACTCTGTAACTAACCTGTGCTGAACCTGCCCTGGGAGTGTTTGACGGGACAGTGTCGAGGCAGCTTTACTCTGTATCTAACCTGTGCGGTACCTGCCCTGGGAGTGTTTGATGGGACAGTGTAGAGGGATCTTTACTCTGTATCTAACCCCGTGCTGTACCTGCCGTGGGAGTGCTTGATTGGGCAGTGTTGAGGGAGCTTTACTCTGTATCTAACCCGTGCTGTACCTGCCCCGGGAGTGCATGATGGGACAGTGTAAAGGGAGCTTTACTCTGTATCTAACCCCGTGCAGTACCAGCCCCGGGAGTGTTTGATGGGACAGTGTAGAGGGAGCTTTACTCTGTATCTAACCCCGTGCAGTACCAGCCCCGGGAGTGTTTGATGGGGCAGTGCAGAGGGAGCTTTATTCTGTATCTAACCCGTGCTGTACCTGCCCTGGGAGTGTTTGATGGGACAGTGTAGAGGGAGCTTTATTCTGTATCTAACCCATGCTGTACCTGCCCCGGGAGTTTTTGGTGGGACAGTGTGGAGGGAGCGTTACTCTGTATCTAACCCGTGCTGTCCTGCCCTGGGAGTGTTTGATGGGACAGTGTAGAGGGAGCTTTACTCTGTATCTAACCCCATGCTGTACCAGCCCTGGGAGTGTTTGATGGGAGAGTGTAGAGGGAGCTTTACTCTGTATCTAACCCGTGCTGTACCTGCCCTGGGAGTGTTTGATGGGACAGTGTAGAGGGAGCTTTACTCTGTATCAAACCCCGTGCTGTACCAGCCCTGGGAGTAATAGCAAAATACTGCAGATGTTGGAAATCCGAAATAACAACAGAAAATGCTGGAAAAACTCAGCAGGTCAGGCAACATCCGTGGAGAGAAATTTGAGTTGACGTTTCGGGTTGGACCCTTCTTGTTTGTGTTTGGGAGTGTTTGATGGGACAGTGTAGAGGGAGCTTTACTCTGTATCTAACCCCGTGCTTTACCAGCCCTGGGAGTGTTTGATGGGACAGTGTAGAGGGAGCTTTACTCTGTATCTAACCCCGTGCTGCACCAGCCCCGGGAGTGTTTGATGGGACTGTGTAGAGGCGGCTTTACTCTGTATCTAACCCCGTGCTATACCTGCCTGGGAGTGTTTGGTGGGACAGTGTAGAGGGAGCTTTACTCTGTATCTAACCCGTGCTGTACCTGCCCTGGGAGTATTTGAAGTGACAGTGTAGAATGAGCTTTACTCTATATCTAACCCAATGCTGTACCTGCCCTGGGAGTGTTTGATGTGACAGTGTAGAATGAGCTTTACTCTGTATCTAACCCATTCTGTACCGGCCCTGGGAGTGTTTGATGGGACAGTGTAGAGGGAGCTTTACTCTGTATCTAACCCGTACTGTACCTGCCCTGGGAGTGCTTGATGGGACAGAGTAGAGGGAGCTTTACTCTGTATCTAACCAATGCTGTAGCTGCCCTGGGAGTGTTTGACGGGACAGTGTAGAGGGAGCTTTACTCTGTATCTAACCCGTACTGTACCTGCCCTGGGAGTGTTTGATGGGACAGTGTAGAGGGAGCTTTACTCTGTAACTAACCCATGCTGTACCTGCCCTGGGAGTGTTTGACGGGACAGTGTAGAGGGAGCTTTTCTCTGTATCTAACCCGTGCTGTACCTGCCCTGGGAGTGTTTGATGGGACAGTGTAGAGGGAGCTTTATTCTGTATCTAACCCATGCTGTACCTGCCCCGGGAGTTTTTGGTGGGACAGTGTGGAGGGAGCTTTACTCTGTATCTAACCCGTGCGGTACCTGCCCCGGGAGTGTTTGACGGGACAGTGTAGAGGGAGCTTTACTCTGTATCTAACCCGTGCTGTACCTGCCCCGGGAGTGCTAAATTGGACAGTGCAGAGGGAGCTTTACTCTGTATCAAACCCTGTGCTGTACCAGCCCTGGGAGTGTTTGATGGGACAGTGTAGAGGGAGCTTTACTCTGTATCTAACCCCGTGCTTTACCAGCCCTGGGAGTGTTTGATGGGACAGTGTAGAGGGAGCTTTACTCTGTATCTAACCCGTGCTGTACCTGCCCTGGGAGTGTTTGATGGGACAGTGTAGTGGGAGCTTTACTCTGTATCTAACCCGTGCTGTACCTGCCCTGGGAGTGTTTGATGGGACAGTGTAGAGGGAGCTTTACTCTGTATCTAACCCGTACTGTACTGCCCTGGGAGTGTTTGATGGGACAGTGTAGAGGGAGCTTTACTCTGTATCTAACCCCGTGCTGTACCTGCCCTGGGAGTGTTTGATGGGACAGTGTAGAGGGAGCTTTACTCTGTATCTAACCCGTGCTGTACCTGCCCTGGGAGTGTTTGATGGGAGAGTGTAGAGGGAGCTTTACTCTGTATCTAACCCGTGCTGTACCTGCCCTGGGAGTGTTTGATGGGACAGTGTAGAGGGAGCTTTACTCTGTATCTAACCCGTGCTGTACCTGCCCTGGGAGTGTTTGATGGGACAGTGTAGAGGGAGCTTTACTCTGTATCTAACCCCATGCTGTACCAGCCCTGGGAGTGTTTGATGGGAGAGTGTAGAGGGAGCTTTACTCTGTATCTAACCCGTGCTGTACCTGCCCTGGGAGTGTTTTATGGGACAGTGTAGAATGAGCTTTACTCTGTATCTAACCCGTGCTGTACCCGCCCTGGGAATAGAAACATAGAAAAATAGGAGCAGGAGTAGGCCATTCGGCCCTTCGAGCCTGCTCCGCCATTCAATATGATCATGGCTGATCCTCTATCTCAATACTATATTCCCGCTCTCTCCCCATACCCCTTGATGCCTTTTGTGTCTAGAAATCTATCTCCTTCTTAAATATATTCAGTGACTTGGCCTTCACAGCCTTCTGTGGTAGAGAATTCCACAGGTTCACCACCCTCTGAGTGAAGAAATTTCTCCTCATCTCAGTCCCAAATGTCCTACCCTGCATCCTGAGACTGTGACCCCCTCGTTCTAGACCCTCCAGCCAGGGGAAACATTCTCCCTGCATCCAGTCTGTCTAGCCCAGTCAGAATTTTATACGTTTTGATGAGATCCCCTCTCATTCTTCTAAACTCTAGTGAATACAGGCCTAGTCGACCCAATCTCTCCTCATACGACAGTCCTGCCATCCCAGGAATCAGTCTGGTGAATCTTCGCTGCACTCCCTCTATGGCAGGTATATCCTTTCTTAGGTAAGGAGACCAAAACTGCTCACAGTACTCCAGGGGTGGTCTCACCAAGGCCCTGTACAACTGTAGTAAGACATCCTTGCTCCTGTACTCAAATCCTCTTGCAATGAAGGCCAACATACCATTTGCCTTCCTAACTGCTTGCTGCATCTGTATGTTTGCTTTCAGTGACTGGTGTACAAGGACACCCAGGTCCCTCTGTACATCAGCATTTCCCAATCTATCACCATTTAAACAATACTCTACCTTTCAGTTTTTCCTATAACTTCACATTTATCCACGTTATACTGCATCTGCTCACTCAACTTGTCTAAATCGCCTTGAAGCTTTTTGCATCCTCCTCACAACTCACAATCCCTCCTAGTTTCATGTCGTCAGCAAACTTGGAAATATTACATTTGGTTCCCTCATCCAAATCATTGATATATATTGTGAATAGCTGGGGCCCAAGCACTGATCCCTGCGGTACCCCACTAGTCACCGCCTGCCACCCCGAAAAAGACCCATTTTTTCCTACTCTCTGTTAACCAATTTTCAATCCATGCCAGTACATTACCTCCAATCCCAAGTGCTTTAATTTTACACACTAACCTTATGTGGGACTTTATCAAAGGCCTACTGAAAATCCAAATACACCACATCCACTGGTTCTCCCTTATCTATTCTACCATTTACATCCTCAAAAAACTCCAGTAGGTTTGTCAAACATGATTTCCCTTTCATAAATCCATGCTGACTTTGTCTAATCCCGTTGATATTTTCTAAGTGTCATGTTATCACATCCTTTATAATAGACTCTAGTGTTTTCCCTACTACTGATGTTAGACTAACTGTAATTCCCTGTTTTCTCTCTCCCCTCCTTTTTTAAATAGTGGGGTTACATTTGCCACCTTCCAATCTGCAGGAACTGTTCCATAATCTATTGAATTTTGCAAGATGACAACCAATGCATCCACTATTTCCATGGCTACCTTTTTTAGTACTCTGGGATGCAGATTATCAGGCCCTGGAGATTTATCAGCTTTCAGTCCCATTAATTTCTCCAGCACTATTTTTTTACGAATACTAATTTCCTTTAATTACTCCTTCTCACTAGATCATTGGTTCCCTCACATTTCTGGGAAGTTATTTGTGTCCTCTTTCGTGAAAACATAGCCAAAGTATTTGTTTAATTGCTCTGCCATTTCCTTGTTCCCCATTATAAATTCTCCCGTTTCTGACTGTAAGGGACATAGAAACATAGAAACATAGAGATAGGAACAGGAGTAGGCCATTCGGCCCTTCGAGCCTGCTCCGCCATTCAATGAGATCATGGCTGATCTTCGTCTGAGATCATAGCTGATCTTACCAGTTCAGTACCCCGTCCCCGCCTTTTCTCCGTAACCCTTAATCCCCTTAGCCTTCAGAAATATATCCTACATTTGTCTTCACTAATCTTTTTCTTTTTACATACTTTGATGGGACAGTGTAAAGGGAGCTTTACTCTGTATCTAACCCATGCTGTACCTGCCCTGGGAGTGTTTGATGGGACAGTGTAGAGGGAGCTTTACTCTGTATCTAACCCATGCTGTACCTGCCCTGGGAGTGTTTGATGGGACAGTGTAGAATGAGCTTTACTCTGTATCTAACCCGTGCGGTACCTGCCCTGGGAATGTTTGATGGGACAGTGTAAAGGGAGCTTTACTCTGTATCTAACCCGTGCTGTATTGCCCTGGGAATCTTTGATGGGACAGTGTAGAGGGAGCTTTACTCTGTATCTAACCCGTGCTGTACCTGCCCTGGGAATCTTTGATGGGACAGTGTAGAGGGAGCTTTACTCTGTATCTAACCCGTGCTGTACTTGCCCTGGGAATATTTGATGGGACAGTGTAGAGGGAGCATTACTCTATATCTAACCCGTGCTGTACCTGCCTTGGGAGTGTTTGATGGGACAGTGTAGAGGGAGCTTCACTCTGTATCTAACCAGGGCTGTACCTACCCTGGGAGTGTTTGATGGGAAAGTGTAGAGGGTGCTTTACTCTGCATCTAACCTATGCTGTACCTGCCCTAGAAATTTTTAATAGGACACTGTAGAAGGAGCTTTACTCTGTATCTAAGCCGTGCTGTACCTGCCCTGGGAGTGTTTGATGGGAAAGTGTAGAGGGTGCTTTACTCTGCATCTGACCCCGTGCTGCACCTGCCCTGGGAGTGTTTTGTGGGACAGTGTAGAGGGAGCTTTCCTCTGTATCTAACCCGTGCTGTACCTGCCCTGGGACTCTTTGATGGGACAGTGTAGAGGCAGCTTTACTCTGTATTTAACCCGTGCTGTACCTGCCCTAGAAATTTTTAATAGGACACTCTAGAAGGAGCTTTACTCTGTCTCTAAGCCGTGCTGTACCTGCCCTGGAAGTGTTTGACGGGACAGTGCAGAGTGAGCCTTACTCTGTATCTAACCCATGCTGTACCTGCCCTGGGAGTGTTTGATGGGACAGTGTAGAGGGAGCTTGACTCTGTATCTAACCCGTGCTGTACCTGCCCTGGGAGTGTTTGATGGGACAGTGTAGAGGGAGCTTTACTTTGTATCTAACCCGTGCTGTACCTGCGCTGGGAGTGTTTGATGGGACAGTGTAGAGGGAGCTTTACTCTGTATCTAACCACGTGCTGTACCTGCCCTGGGAGTGTTTGATGGGACAGTGTAGAGGGAGCTTTATTTTGTATCTAACCCGTACTGTACCTGCCCTGGGAGTGTTTGACGGGACAGTGCAGAGTGAGCCTTACTCTGTATCTAACCCATGCTGTACCTGCCCTGGGAGTGTTTGATGGGACAGTGTAGAGGGAGCTTTACTCTGTATCTAACCCGTGCTGTACCTGCCCTGGGCGTGTTTTATGGGTCAGTGTAGAGGGGGCTTTACTCTGTATCTTACCCGTGCTGTACCGACCCTGGTAAAGATTTAAACCGTGCGGTGTGAAAGGATAGACACATTGAAGTGTAGTCACTGTTGTAGTGTAGGCAAACACAGCAGAAAATGTGGGCACAGCAAGATCCCACAAACAGAAAATAATGTAATGACCAGATCATCCGTTTTTTTCATCAACCAGCTCGCCTGCACTTTTTCGAATAGAGGTCGCGGGATTGTACAAAATTTCTAGGTACAGTACGGGTTAGATACAGAGTAAATCTCCCTCTACACTGTCCCATCAAATACTCCCAGGGCAGGTACAGCACGGGTTAGATACAGAGTAAAGCTCCCTCTACACTGTCCCATCAAACACTCCCAGGGCAGGTACAGCACGGGTTAGATACATAGTAAAGCTCACTCTGCACTGTCCAATCAAACACGCCCAGGGCAGGTACAGCACGGGTTAGATACAGAGTAAAGCTCCCTCTACACTGTCCCATCAAACACTCCCAGGGCGGGTACAGCACGGGTTAGATACATTGTAAAGCTCACTCTGCACTGTCCAATCAAACACTCCCAGGGCAGGTACAGCACGGGTTAGATACAGAGGCCTAGAAATTGGGTTTTGGCGCAGCAACGGCTTTAGCGCCGGAAGTTAGTGCCGGAGCTAAGTCGCGCTGGTCGGGCCAAAAATTCACTACTTCTGCGCCCAAACGGCTGCCGGCGCTGCTGAAAGCTGT
This sequence comes from Somniosus microcephalus, assembly GCF_052327205.1. Lineage (NCBI taxonomy): Eukaryota > Metazoa > Chordata > Chondrichthyes > Squaliformes > Somniosidae > Somniosus > Somniosus microcephalus. Next base: position 163,474,660 of record NW_028225179.1, on the reverse strand, counting down.
TAGCGCCTGAAAACTGGCGCTATGCGCTGAATTTCGGCGCTATTCCGGCGCTGCGGCGCCCGCTGCGGTGCGGCAGGTTCGGGAAGTGCAGGCCTCCTCCTTCCCTTAAGGAGGACCTGCCTGCACCCGGCCGCGGCCCGCGATAATCTTATTAAAAATGAGCCCGGCACCTCGGACAAGTGCCGGGCTTGCTTCTGTTCCGGGGGGGAGGTGGGGAAGTCCGGGGAGGGAGCTGCGGCCAGGCGGGCGGCGGGAAAGCGGCCGGCCGCTGCGGGGCCTTTAATGCGCCGGCGCAAACTTGTGCAAGGCACCTCTGCCAGAACGTTGCTTGCGGCTGCCACGGGCGAGGCGGCCGCAAGTCAATTTCCCAGTTCGGGCGGGTTACCATGGCAACCGGGACGCTGCGCACACCGATGACGTCATCGGTGCCGGTGCAGCGCTACCGGTCTACCGCGGCGGAAGGGCCCCAGGCAATTTAGGCGCCGGCGCCAATTGCAGTGCTAGGCCCTCTAGCGCCGCAAAATCGGCGCTAAGGGCACTGAATTTCTAGGCCAATGTAAAGCTCCCTCTACACTGTCCAATCAAACACTCCCAGTGCAGGTACAGCACGGGTTAGATACAGAGTAAAGCTCCCTCTACACTGTCCAATCAAACACTCCCAGTGCAGGTACAGCACGGGTTAGATACAGAGTAAAGCTCCCTCTACACTGTCCCATCAAACACTCCCAGGGCAGGTACAGCACCGGTTAGATACAGAGTAAAGCTCCATCTACACTGACCCATCAAACACTCCCAGGGCAGGGACAGCACGGGTTAGATACAGAGTAAATCTCCTTCTACACTGTCCCATCAAACACTCCCAGGGCAGGTACAGCACGGGTTAGATACAAATTAAAGCTCCCTCTACACTGTCCCAGCAAACACTCCCAGGGCAGGTACAGCACGGGTTAGATACAGAGTAAAGCTCCCTCTACACTGTCCCATCAAACACTCCCAGGGCAGGTACAGCACGGGTTAGATACAAAGTAAAGCTCCCTCTACACTGTCCCATCAAACATTCCCAGGGCTGGTACAGCACGGGTTAGATACAGAGTAAAGCTCCCTCTACACTGTCCCATCAAACACTCCCAGGGCAGGTACAGCATGGGTTAGATACAGAGTAAATCTCCTTCGACACTGTCCCAGCAAACATTCCCAGGGCAGGTACAGCACGGGTTAGATACAGAGTAAAGCTGCCTCTACACTGTCCCATCAAACACTCCCAGGGCAGGTACAGCACGGGTTAGATACAGAGTAAAGCTGCCTCTACACTGTCCCATCAAACACTCCCAGGGCAGGTACAGCACGGGTTAGATACAGAGTAAAGCTCCCTCTACACTGTCCCGTCAAACACTCCCAGGGCAGGTACAGCACGGGTTAGATACAGAGTAAAGCTCCCTCTACACTGTCCCATCAAACACTCCCAGGGCAGGTACAGCACGGGTTAGATACAGAATAATGCTCACTCTACACTGTCCCATCAAAGAGTCCCAGGGCAGGTACAGCACGGGTTAGATACAGAGTAAAGCTCCCTCTACACTGTCCCATCAAACACTCCCAGGGCAGGTACAGCACAGGTTAGATACAGAGTAAAGCTCCTTCTACACTGTCCCGTCAAACACTCCCAGGGTAGGTACAGCACGGGTTAGATACAGAGTAAAGCTCCCTCTACACTGTCCCATCAAACACTCCCAGGGCAGGTACAGCCCGGGTTAGATACAGAGTAAAGCTCCTTCCACAGTGTCCTATTAAAAATTTCTAGGGCAGGTACAGCACGGGTTAGATACAGAGTAAAGCTGCCTCTACACTGTCCCATCAAACACTCCCAGGGCAGGTACAGCACGGGTTAGATACAGAGTAAAGCTCCCTCTACACTGTCCCGTCAAACACTCCCAGGGCAGGTACAGCACGGGTTAGATACAGAGTAAAGCTCCCTCTACACTGTCCCATCAAACACTCCCAGGGCAGGTACAGCACGGGTTAGATACAGAGTAAAGCTCCTTCTACAGTGTCCTATTAAAAATTTCTAGGGCAGGTACAGTACGGGTTAGATATAGAGTAAAACTGCCTCTAAACTGTCCCATCAAAGAGTCCCAGGGCAGGTACAGCACGGGGTTAGATGCAGATTAAAGCTCCCTCTACACAGTCCCATCAAACACACCCAGGGCAGGTACAGCACGGGTTAGATACAGAGTAAAGTTCCCTCTACACTGTCCCATCAAACACTCCCAGGGCAGGTACAGCACGGGAGAGATACAGAGTAAAGTTCCCTCTACACTGTCCCATCAAACACTCCCAGGGCAGGTACAGCACGGGTTAGATACAGAGTAAAGCTCCCTCTACACTGTCCCACAAAGCATTCCCAGGGCAGGTACAGCATGGGGTTAGATACAGAGTAAAGCTCCCTCTACACTGTCCCATAAAACACTCCCAGGGCGGGTACAGCACGGGTTAGATACAAAATAAAGCTCCCTCTACACTGTCCCATAATACACACCCAGGGCAGGTACAGCACAGGTAGATACAAAATGAAGCTCCCTCTACACTGTCCCATAAAACACACCCAGGGCAGGTACAGCACGGGGTTAGATACAGAATAAAGCTCCCTCTACACTGTCCCATAGATCACACCCAGGGCAGGTACAGCACGGGGTTAGATACGGAATAAAGCTCCCTCTACACTGTCCCACAAAACACTCCCAGGGCAGGTACAGCACAGGCTTAGATGCAGAGTAAAGCTCCCTCTACACTTTCCCATCAAACACTCCCAGGGCAGGTACAGCACGGGTTAGATACAGAGTAAAACTCCCTCTACACTTTCCCATCAAACACTCCCAGTGCAGGTACAGAATGGGGTCGATACAGAGTAAAGCTCATTCTACACTGTCCCATCAAACACTCCCAGTGCAGGTACAGAATGGGGTAGATACAGAGTAAAGCTCCCTCTACACTGTCCCATCAAACATTCCCAGGGCTCGTACAGCACGGGTTAGATACAGAGTAAAGCTCCCTCTACACTGTCCCATCAAACACTCCCAGGGCAGGTACAGCATGGGTTAGATACAGAGTAAAGCTCACTCTACACTGTCCCATCAAACACTCCCAGGGCAGGTACAGCACGGGTTAGATACAGAGTAAAGCTCCCTCTACACTGTCCCATCAAACACTCCCAGGGCAGGTCCAGCACGGGTTAGATACAGAGTAAATCTCCTTCTACACTGTCCCATCAAACATTCCCAGGGCAGGTACAGCATGGGTTCGATACAGAGTAAAGCTGCCTCTACACTGTCCAATCAAACACTCCCAGTGCAGGTACAGCACGGGTTAGATACAGAGTAAAGCTCCCTCTACACTGTCCAATCAAACACTCCCAGTGCAGGTACAGCACGGGTTAGATACAGAGTAAAGCTCCCTCTACACTGTCCCATCAAACACTCCCAGGGCAGGTACAGCACCGGTTAGATACAGAGTAAAGCTCCATCTACACTGACCCATCAAACACTCCCAGGGCAGGGACAGCACGGGTTAGATACAGAGTAAATCTCCTTCTACACTGTCCCATCAAACACTCCCAGGGCAGGTACAGCACGGGTTAGATACAAATTAAAGCTCCCTCTACACTGTCCCAGCAAACACTCCCAGGGCAGGTACAGCACGGGTTAGATACAGAGTAAAGCTCCCTCTACACTGTCCCATCAAACACTCCCAGGGCAGGTACAGCACGGGTTAGATACAAAGTAAAGCTCCCTCTACACTGTCCCATCAAACATTCCCAGGGCTGGTACAGCACGGGTTAGATACAGAGTAAAGCTCCCTCTACACTGTCCCATCAAACACTCCCAGGGCAGGTACAGCATGGGTTAGATACAGAGTAAATCTCCTTCGACACTGTCCCATCAAACATTCCCAGGGCAGGTACAGCACGGGTTAGATACAGAGTAAAGCTGCCTCTACACTGTCCCATCAAACACTCCCAGGGCAGGTACAGCATGGGGTAGATACAGAGTAAAGCTGCCTCTACACTGTCCCATCAAACACTCCCAGGGCAGGTACAGCACGGGTTAGATACAGAGTAAAGCTCCCTCTACACTGTCCCGTCAAACACTCCCAGGGCAGGTACAGCACGGGTTAGATACAGAGTAAAGCTCCCTCTACACTGTCCCATCAAACACTCCCAGGGCAGGTACAGCACGGGTTAGATACAGAATAATGCTCACTCTACACTGTCCCATCAAAGAGTCCCAGGGCAGGTACAGCACGGGTTAGATACAGAGTAAAGCTCCCTCTACACTGTCCCATCAAACACTCCCAGGGCAGGTACAGCACAGGTTAGATACAGAGTAAAGCTCCTTCTACACTGTCCCGTCAAACACTCCCAGGGTAGGTACAGCACGGGTTAGATACAGAGTAAAGCTCCCTCTACACTGTCCCATCAAACACTCCCAGGGCAGGTACAGCCCGGGTTAGATACAGAGTAAAGCTCCTTCCACAGTGTCCTATTAAAAATTTCTAGGGCAGGTACAGCACGGGTTAGATACAGAGTAAAGCTGCCTCTACACTGTCCCATCAAACACTCCCAGGGCAGGTACAGCACGGGTTAGATACAGAGTAAAGCTCCCTCTACACTGTCCCGTCAAACACTCCCAGGGCAGGTACAGCACGGGTTAGATACAGAGTAAAGCTCCCTCTACACTGTCCCATCAAACACTCCCAGGGCAGGTACAGCACGGGTTAGATACAGAGTAAAGCTCCTTCTACAGTGTCCTATTAAAAATTTCTAGGGCAGGTACAGTACGGGTTAGATATAGAGTAAAACTGCCTCTAAACTGTCCCATCAAAGAGTCCCAGGGCAGGTACAGCACGGGGTTAGATGCAGATTAAAGCTCCCTCTACACAGTCCCATCAAACACACCCAGGGCAGGTACAGCACGGGTTAGATACAGAGTAAAGTTCCCTCTACACTGTCCCATCAAACACTCCCAGGGCAGGTACAGCACGGGAGAGATACAGAGTAAAGTTCCCTCTACACTGTCCCATCAAACACTCCCAGGGCAGGTACAGCACGGGTTAGATACAGAGTAAAGCTCCCTCTACACTGTCCCACAAAGCATTCCCAGGGCAGGTACAGCATGGGGTTAGATACAGAGTAAAGCTCCCTCTACACTGTCCCATAAAACACTCCCAGGGCGGGTACAGCACGGGTTAGATACAAAATAAAGCTCCCTCTACACTGTCCCATAATACACACCCAGGGCAGGTACAGCACAGGTAGATACAAAATGAAGCTCCCTCTACACTGTCCCATAAAACACACCCAGGGCAGGTACAGCACGGGGTTAGATACAGAATAAAGCTCCCTCTACACTGTCCCATAGATCACACCCAGGGCAGGTACAGCACGGGGTTAGATACGGAATAAAGCTCCCTCTACACTGTCCCACAAAACACTCCCAGGGCAGGTACAGCACAGGCTTAGATGCAGAGTAAAGCTCCCTCTACACTTTCCCATCAAACACTCCCAGGGCAGGTACAGCACGGGTTAGATACAGAGTAAAACTCCCTCTACACTTTCCCATCAAACACTCCCAGTGCAGGTACAGAATGGGGTCGATACAGAGTAAAGCTCATTCTACACTGTCCCATCAAACACTCCCAGTGCAGGTACAGAATGGGGTAGATACAGAGTAAAGCTCCCTCTACACTGTCCCATCAAACATTCCCAGGGCTGGTACAGCACGGGTTAGATACAGAGTAAAGCTCCCTCTACACTGTCCCATCAAACACTCCCAGGGCAGGTACAGCATGGGTTAGATACAGAGTAAAGCTCACTCTACACTGTCCCATCAAACACTCCCAGGGCAGGTACAGCACGGGTTAGATACAGAGTAAAGCTCCCTCTACACTGTCCCATCAAACACTCCCAGGGCAGGTCCAGCACGGGTTAGATACAGAGTAAATCTCCTTCTACACTGTCCCATCAAACATTCCCAGGGCAGGTACAGCATGGGTTCGATACAGAGTAAAGCTGCCTCTACACTGTCCCATCAAACACTCCCAGGGCAGGTACAGCACGGGTTAGATACAGAGTAAAGCTGCCTCTACACTGTCCCATCAAACACTCCCAGGGCAGGTACAGCACGGGTTAGATACAGAGTAAAGCTCCCTCTACACTGTCCCATCAAACACTCCCAGTGCAGGTACAGAATGGGGTCGATACAGAGTAAAGCTCATTCTACACTGTCCCATCAAACACTCCCAGTGCAGGTACAGAATGGGGTAGATACAGAGTAAAGCTCCCTCTACACTGTCCCATCAAACACTCCCAGGGCAGGTACAGCCCGGGTTAGATACAGAGTAAAGCTCCTTCCACAGTGTCCTATTAAAAATTTCTAGGGCAGGTACAGCACGGGTTAGATACAGAGTAAAGCTGCCTCTACACTGTCCCATCAAACACTCCCAGGGCAGGTACAGCACGGGTTAGATACAGAGTAAAGCTCCCTCTACACTGTCCCGTCAAACACTCCCAGGGCAGGTACAGCACGGGTTAGATACAGAGTAAAGCTCCCTCTACACTGTCCCATCAAACACTCCCAGGGCAGGTACAGCACGGGTTAGATACAGAGTAAAGCTCCTTCTACAGTGTCCTATTAAAAATTTCTAGGGCAGGTACAGTACGGGTTAGATATAGAGTAAAACTGCCTCTAAACTGTCCCATCAAAGAGTCCCAGGGCAGGTACAGCACGGGGTTAGATGCAGATTAAAGCTCCCTCTACACAGTCCCATCAAACACACCCAGGGCAGGTACAGCACGGGTTAGATACAGAGTAAAGTTCCCTCTACACTGTCCCATCAAACACTCCCAGGGCAGGTACAGCACGGGAGAGATACAGAGTAAAGTTCCCTCTACACTGTCCCATCAAACACTCCCAGGGCAGGTACAGCACGGGTTAGATACAGAGTAAAGCTCCCTCTACACTGTCCCACAAAGCATTCCCAGGGCAGGTACAGCATGGGGTTAGATACAGAGTAAAGCTCCCTCTACACTGTCCCATAAAACACTCCCAGGGCGGGTACAGCACGGGTTAGATACAAAATAAAGCTCCCTCTACACTGTCCCATAATACACACCCAGGGCAGGTACAGCACAGGTAGATACAAAATGAAGCTCCCTCTACACTGTCCCATAAAACACACCCAGGGCAGGTACAGCACGGGGTTAGATACAGAATAAAGCTCCCTCTACACTGTCCCATAGATCACACCCAGGGCAGGTACAGCACGGGGTTAGATACGGAATAAAGCTCCCTCTACACTGTCCCACAAAACACTCCCAGGGCAGGTACAGCACAGGCTTAGATGCAGAGTAAAGCTCCCTCTACACTTTCCCATCAAACACTCCCAGGGCAGGTACAGCACGGGTTAGATACAGAGTAAAACTCCCTCTACACTTTCCCATCAAACACTCCCAGTGCAGGTACAGAATGGGGTCGATACAGAGTAAAGCTCATTCTACACTGTCCCATCAAACACTCCCAGTGCAGGTACAGAATGGGGTAGATACAGAGTAAAGCTCCCTCTACACTGTCCCATCAAACATTCCCAGGGCTGGTACAGCACGGGTTAGATACAGAGTAAAGCTCCCTCTACACTGTCCCATCAAACACTCCCAGGGCAGGTACAGCATGGGTTAGATACAGAGTAAAGCTCACTCTACACTGTCCCATCAAACACTCCCAGGGCAGGTACAGCACGGGTTAGATACAGAGTAAAGCTCCCTCTACACTGTCCCATCAAACACTCCCAGGGCAGGTCCAGCACGGGTTAGATACAGAGTAAATCTCCTTCTACACTGTCCCATCAAACATTCCCAGGGCAGGTACAGCATGGGTTCGATACAGAGTAAAGCTGCCTCTACACTGTCCCATCAAACACTCCCAGGGCAGGTACAGCACGGGTTAGATACAGAGTAAAGCTGCCTCTACACTGTCCCATCAAACACTCCCAGGGCAGGTACAGCACGGGTTAGATACAGAGTAAAGCTCCCTCTACACTGTCCCATCAAACACTCCCAGTGCAGGTACAGAATGGGGTCGATACAGAGTAAAGCTCATTCTACACTGTCCCATCAAACACTCCCAGTGCAGGTACAGAATGGGGTAGATACAGAGTAAAGCTCCCTCTACACTGTCCCATCAAACACTCTCAGGGCAGGTACAACTCGGGTTAGATACAGAGTAAAGCTCCCTCTGCACTGTCCCATCAAACACTCCCAGTGCAGGTACAGAATGGGGTAGATACAGAGTAAAGCTCATTCTACACTGTCCCGTCAAACACTCCCAGGGCAGGTACAGCATGGGGTAGATACAGAGTAAAGCTCATTCTACACTGACCCGTCAAACACTCCCAGGACAGGTACAGCACGGGGTAGATACAGAGTAAAGCTCCCTCTACACTGTCCCATCAAACACTCCCAGGGCAGGTACAGCACGGGTTAGATACAGAGTAAAGCTCCCTCTACACTGTCCCGTCAAACACTCCCAGGGCAGGTACAGCACGGGTTAGATACAGAGTAAAGCTCCCTCTACACTGTCCCATCAAACACTCCCAGTGCAGGTACAGAATGGGGTAGATACAGAGTAAAGCTCATTCTACACTATCCCGTCAAACACTCCCAGGGCAGGTACAGCATGGGGTAGATACAGAGTAAAGCTCATAGAAACATAGAGATAGGAACAGGAGTAGGCCATTCGGCCCTTCGAGCCTGCTCCGCCATTCAATGAGATCATGGCTGATCTTCGTCTGAGATCATAGCTGATCTTACCAGTTCAGTACCCCGTCCCCGCCTTTTCTCCGTAACCCTTAATCCCCTTAGCCTTCAGAAATATATCCAATTCTCTCTTGAAAATATTTATTGAATTAGCCTTCACAGCCCTCTGTGGCAGGGAATTCCACAGGCTCACCACTCTTTGAGTGAAGAAATTCTTCCTCATCTCTGTTTTAAATGATTTGCCCGCTATTTTTAGACTGTGGCCCCTGGTTCTGTGCTCCCCGGCCATTGGAAACATTCTCTCTGAATTCAGCCTGTCCAGGCCTGCCATAATTTTATATGTTTCGATGAGATCCCCTCTCAATCTTCTAAACTCCAGTGAGTACAAGCCCAAACTATTTAATCTCTCTTCGTAGGTCATTCCCGCCATTCCAGGTATCAGCCTGGTGAATCGCCGTTGCACTCTTTCCATGGCAAGAACATCCTTCCGCAGATGGGGCGACCAAAACTGTACACAATACTCCAGATGCGGTCTCACCAGCACCTTGTACAGCTGTAGTAAGGTATCCCTATTCCTATACTCGAACCCCCTTGATATGAAGGCCAACATACCATTTGCCTTCTTGATCGCCTGTTGCACCTGCATGCTCTCCTTCAGTGACTGGTGCACAAGAACACCCAGGTCCCTCTGCACTTCCCCATCTCCCAATCTATTGCCATTTAGATAATAATCTACCCTCCTGTTTTTACCCCCAAAGTGGATAACCTCGCATTTATCCACATTATAGTGCATCTGCCACGTATCCGCCCATTCCCCCAACCTGTCCAAATCGCACTGTAGCCTCCTGACATCCTCATCAGAGCCCACCCCTCCTCCTAGTTTAGTGTCGTCAGCGAATTTGGAAATATTGCATCCAATTCCCTGATCCAGATCATTTATATATATTGTGAACAGCTGGGGTCCCAGGACAGATCCTTGCGGCACCCCGCTGGTCACTGCCTGCCACTCCGAAAACGAGCCGTTTATTCCAACTCTCTGTTTTCTATCCGCCAGCCAGTTCTCTATCCACGTTAATACTTTGCCCCCAATCCCATGAGCCTTAATTTTGCATGATAATCTTTTGTGTGGAACCTTATCGAAGGCTTTCTGGAAGTCAAGGTACACCACATCCACTGGCTCTCCCCCATCTATTTTACCAGTTACTTCCTCAAAAAATTCCAGCAGATTAGTCAAACACGATTTACCCTTTGTAAATCCATGTTGACTCTGTCCGATCCTTTCCCCATTTGTCAAGTGCTCCGCTATTTTATCCTTAATAATGGACTCTAGCATTTTGCCCGCAACCGATGTAAGGCTTACTGGTCTATAATTCCCTGCTTTCTCTCTACCCCCCTTTTTAAATATTGGGGTAACATTAGCTACCCTCCAATCCACGGGTACTGTTCCCGAGTCAATGGAGTTCCGGAAGATGATCCTTAGAGCATCTGCTATCTCCAGGGCCACCTCCTTAAGTACCCTAGGATGTAGTTTATCAGGCCCCGGGGATTTGTCGGCCTTCAGTCCCCTCAACTTACCCAACACCATATCCCTAGAGATACTAATTTCTGTCAGCTCCTCCCTCTCATTAGTCCCTATGTTTGCCGATATTCCTGGGAGGTTATTTGTGTCCTCCTTTGTGAATACAGAACCAAAGTATGAGTTTAATTGGTCTGCCATTTCCTTATTCTCCATTATATATTCTCCCGAATCGGACTGCAAGGGACCGACTTGGGATTTTACCAGTCTTTTCCTCCTGATATACCGATAAAAGCTTTTGCAGTCTGTCTTTATGTTTGCTGCAAGTTTACTTTCGTATTCTATTTTCCCCTTCCTGATTAATCCCTTTGTCCTCTTTTGCTGTATCTTGTACTGCCCCCAATCTTCCGGTCTGGTGCTTTTTTTTGCCAGTTGATATGCCCTTTTTTTTGATTTTATGCTGTCCCTAATTTCCCTCGTTATCCACGGTTGAGTCACCTTTTTAGGTTTATTTTTATGCCAAACCGGTATAAACATGTTCTGGAATTCTTCCATTCTATCTTTGAATGCTTGCCATTGTCTCTCCACTGTCAATCCCCCCAGAAACACCACCCAATCAATCTTACCCAATTCCCGTCTCATACCCTCGTAATTCCCTTTATTTAAGTTCTGGACCTTAGTCTCTGATTCAATTTCCTCACTCTCCATCTCGACTGAGAGCTCGATCATATTATGATCGCTCTGACCCAAGGGGCCTCGTACAAGAAGATTGCTGATAAGTCCCTTCTCATTGCACAATACCCAGTCTAAAATGGCCTGATCTCGAGTCGGCTCCTCGACATATTGGTCCAGATAACCGTCCCGAAAACATTCCAGGAATTCCTCCTCCTCAGAATTTTTACTAATTTGGGTAGTCCAATCAATATGTAAATTAAAGTCACCCATGATGACAGCTGTGCTCTTATCGCACGCTTCTCTAATTTCCCTTTTTATGCCTTCCCTCACCTCCATATTACTATTTGGAGGCCTATATATCACACCCACTAACGTTTTCCTCCCCTTGCTATTTCTCATTTCTACCCATACAGATTCCGTTTCATCCGAGTTAATATCCTTCCTTTCCATTGCATTAATCCCCTCCTTTACCAGCAATGCTACCCCACCTCCCCTACCTTTTTGCCGATCCTTCCTAAATATTGTATATCCCTGGATGTTAAGTTCCCAGCCTTGCCCACCCTGCAGCCACGTTTCTGTAATCCCAATCAAATCATACTTGTTTACCTCTATTTCCACAACTAATTCATCCACCTTGTTCCTAATGCTTCTAGCATTAAGATACAAAGCCTTCAGGCTTGCTTTTTTCACACTCTCATTATGAATTAGTTTGGCCCTTTGTGTTTCTCTCCTTTGCTTATTGCTTCTCACCTTTCTACCATCTATTTCTGACTTCATATGACTTCCCTCTTTTCCACTACCTAGGTTCCCATCCCCCTGCCAAATTAGTTTAAATCCTCCCGAACCGCCCTAGAAAATATTACCCCGAGGACATCGGCTCCCTCACAGCTCATTCTACACTGTCCCGTCAAACACTCCCAGGGCAGGTACAGAATGGGGTCGATACAGAGTAAAGCTCCCTCTACACTGTCCCATCAAACACTCTCAGGGCAGGTACAACTCGGGTTAGATACAGAGTAAAGCTCCCTCTGCACTGTCCCATCAAACACTCCCAGTGCAGGTACAGCATGGGGTAGATACAGAGTAAAGCTCATTCTACACTGTCCCGTCAAACACTCCCAGGGCAGGGACAGAATGGGGTCGATACAGAGTAAAGCTCCCTCTACACTGTCCCGTCAAACACTCCCAGGGCAGGTACAGAATGGGGTAGATACAGAGTAAAGCTCCCTCTACACTGTCCCGTCAAACACTCCCAGCGCAGGTACAGAATGGGGTCGATACAGAGTAAAGCTCCCTCTACACTGTCCCGTCAAACACTCCCAGGGCAGGTACAGCACGGGTTAGATACAGAGTAAAGCTCCCTCTACACTGTCCCATCAAACACTCCCAGGGCAGGTACAGAATGGGGTCGATACAGAGTAAAGCTCATTCTACACTGTCCCATCAAACACTCCCAGGGCAGGTACAGCACGGGTTAGATACAGAGTAAAGCTCATTCTACACTGTCCCATCAAACACTCCCAGTGCAGGTACAGAATGGGGTAGATACAGAGTAAAGCTCCCTCTACACTGTCCCATCAAACACTCCCAGGGCAGGTACAGCACGGGTTAGATACAGAGTAAAGCTCCCTCTACACTGTCCCGTCAAACACTCCCAGGGCAGGTACAGAATGGGGTCGATACAGAGTAAAGCTCCCTCTACACTGTCCCGTCAAACACTCCCAGGGCAGGTACAGAATGGGGTCGATACAGAGTAAAGCTCATTCTACACTGTCCCATCAAACACTCCCAGGGCAGGTACAGCACGGGTTAGATACAGAGTAAAACTCCCTCTACACTGTCCCGTCAAACACTCCCAGTGCAGGTACAGCACGGGTTAGATACAGAGTAAAGCTCCCTCTACACTGTCCCACAAAGCATTCCCAGGGCAGGTACAGCATGGGGTTAGATACAGAGTAAAGCTCCCTCTACACTGTCCCATAAAACACTCCCAGGGCGGGTACAGCACGGGTTAGATACAAAATAAAGCTCCCTCTACACTGTCCCATAATACACACCCAGGGCAGGTACAGCACAGGTAGATACAAAATAAAGCTCCCTCTACACTGTCCCATAAAACACACCCAGGGCAGGTGCAGCACGGGGTTAGATACAGAATAAAGCTCCCTCTACACTGTCCCATAGATCACACCCAGGGCAGGTACAGCACGGGGTTAGATACGGAATAAAGCTCCCTCTACACTGTCCCATCAAACACTCTCAGGGCAGGTACAACTCGGGTTAGATACAGAGTAAAGCTCCCTCTGCACTGTCCCATCAAACACTCCCAGTGCAGGTACAGAATGGGGTAGATACAGAGTAAAGCTCATTCTACACTGTCCCGTCAAACACTCCCAGGGCAGGTACAGCATGGGGTAGATACAGAGTAAAGCTCATTCTACACTGACCCGTCAAACACTCCCAGGACAGGTACAGCACGGGGTAGATACAGAGTAAAGCTCCCCTCTACACTGTCCCATCAAACACTCTCCCAGGGCAGGTACAGCACGGGTTAGATACAGAGTAAAGCTCCCTCTACACTGTCCCGTCAAACACTCCCAGGGCAGGTACAGCACGGGTTAGATACAGAGTAAAGCTCCCTCTACACTGTCCCATCAAACACTCCCAGTGCAGGTACAGAATGGGGTTGATACAGAGTAACGCTCATTCTACACTGTCCCATCAAACACTCTCAGGGCAGGTACAACTCGGGTTAGATACAGAGTAAAGCTCCCTCTACACTGTCCCATCAAACACTCTCAGGGCAGGTACAACTCGGGTTAGATACAGAGTAAAGCTCCCTCTGCACTGTCCCATCAAACACTCCCAGTGCAGGTACAGAATGGGGTAGATACAGAGTAAAGCTCATTCTACACTTGTCCCGTCAAACACTCCCAGGGCAGGTACAGCATGGGGTAGATACAGAGTAAAGCTCATTCTACACTGTCCCGTCAAACACTCCCAGGGCAGGTACAGAATGGGGTCGATACAGAGTAAAGCTCCCTCTACACTGTCCCGTCAAACACTCCCAGGGCAGGTACAGAATGGGGTAGATACAGAGTAAAGCTCCCTCTACACTGTCCCGTCAAACACTCCCAGGGCAGGTACAGAATGGGGTCGATACAGAGTAAAGCTCCCTCTACACTGTCCCGTCAAACACTCCCAGGGCAGGTACAGCACGGGTTAGATACAGAGTAAACCTCCCTCTACACTCTCCCATCAAACACTCCCAGTGCAGGTACAGAATGGGGTCGATACAGAGTAAAGCTCATTCTACACTGTCCCATCAAACACTCCCAGGGCAGGTACAGCACGGGTTAGATACAGAGTAAAGCTCCCTCTACACTGTCCCATCAAACACTCCCAGGGCAGGTACAGAATGGGGTCGATACAGAGTAAAGCTCATTCTACACTGTCCCATCAAACACTCCCAGGGCAGGTACAGCACGGGTTAGATACAGAGTAAAGCTCATTCTGCACTGTCCCATCAAACACTCCCAGTGCAGGTACAGAATGGGGTAGATACAGAGTAAAGCTCCCTCTACACTGTCCCATCAAACACTCCCAGGGCAGGTACAGAATGGGGTAGATACAGAGTAAAGCTCCCTCTACACTGTCCCGTCAAACACTCCCAGGGCAGGTACAGAATGGGGTCGATACAGAGTAAAGCTCCCTCTACACTGTCCCGTCAAACACTCCCAGGGCAGGTACAGCACGGGTTAGATACAGAGTAAAGCTCATTCTACACTGTCCCATCAAACACTCCCAGGGCAGGTACAGCACGGGTTAGATACAGAGTAAAACTCCCTCTACACTGTCCCGTCAAACACTCCCAGTGCAGGTACAGCACGGGTTAGATACAGAGTAAAACTCCCTCTACACTGTCCCGTCAAACACTCCCAGTGCAGGTACAGCACGGGTTAGATACAGAGTAAAACTCCCTCTACACTGTCCCGTCAAACACTCCCAGTGCAGGTACAGCACGGGTTAGATACAGAGTAAAACTCCCTCTGCACTGTCCCGTCAAACACTCCCAGGGCAGGTACAGAATGGGGTCGATACAGAGTAAAGCTCATTCTACACTGTCCCATCAAACACTCCCAGGGCAGGTACAGCACGGGTTAGATACAGAGTAAAACTCCCTCTACACTGTCCCGTCAAACACTCCCAGTGCAGGTACAGCACGGGTTAGATACAGAGTAAAGCTCATTCTACACTGTCCCATCAAACACTCCCAGGGCAGGTACAGCACGGGTTAGATACAGAGTAAAGCTCCCTCTACACTGTCCCGTCAAACACTCCCAGTGCAGGTACAGCACGGGTTAGATACAGAGTAAAACTCCCTCTACACTGTCCCGTCAAACACTCCCACGGCAGGTACAGCATGGGTTAGATACAGAGTAAAGCTGCCTCTACACTGTCCCGTCAAACACTCCCAGTGCAGGTACAGCACGGGTTAGATACAGAGTAAAACTCCTTCTACACTGTCCCATCAAACACTCCCAGGGCAGGTACAGAATGGGGTCGATACAGAGTAAAGCTCCCTCTACACTGTCCCGTCAAACACTCCCAGGGCAGGTATAGCACGGGTTAGATACAGAGTAAAGCTCCCTCTACACTGTCCCATCAAACACTCCCAGGGCAGGTACAGAATGGGGTAGATACAGAGTAAAGCTCCCTCTACACTGTCCCATCAAACACTCCCAGGGCAGGTACAGAATGGGGTAGATACAGAGTAAAGCTCCCTCTACACTGTCCCATCAAACACTCCCAGGGCAGGTACAGCACGGGTTAGATACAGAGTAAAGCTCATTCTACACTGTCCCATCAAACACTCCCAAGGCAGGTACAGCACGGGTTAGACACAGAGTAAAGCTCCCTCTACACTGTCCCATCAAACACTCCCAGGGCAGGTACAGAATGGGGTCGATACAGAGTAAAGCTCCCTCTACACTGTCCCATCAAACACTCCCAGGGCAGGTACAGAATGGGGTCGATACAGAGTAAAGCTCCCTCTACACTGTCCCATCAAACACTCCCAGGGCAGGTACAGAACGGGGTAGATACAGAGTAAAGCTCCCTCTACACTGTCCCATCAAACACTCCCAGGGCAGGTACAGCACGGGTTAGATACAGAATAAAGCTCCCTCTACACTCTCCCATCAAACACTCCCAGGGCAGGTACAGCACGGGTTAGATACAGAGTAAAGCTCATTCTACACTGTCCCATCAAACACTCCCAGGGCAGGTACAGCACGGGTTAGATACAGAGTAAAGCTCCCTCTACACTGACCCGTCAAACACTCCCAGGGCAGGTACAGCACGGGTTAGATACAGAGTAAATCTCCTTCTACACTGTCCCATCAAACACTCCCAGGGCAGGTACAGCACGGGTTAGATACAGAGTAAAGCTCCCTCTACACTGTCCCATCAAACACTCGCAGGGCAGGTGCAGCACGGGTTAGATACAGAGTAAAGCTCCCTCTACACTGTCCCATCAAACACTCCCAGGGCAGGTATAGCACGGGTTAGATACAGAGTAAAGCTCATTCTACACTGTCCCATCAAACACTCCCTCTAGGGCAGGTACAGCACAGGGTTAGATACAGAGTAAAGCTCCCTCTACACCTGTCCCATCAAACACTCCCAGGGCAGGTACAACTCGGGTTAGATACAGAGTAAAGCTCCCTCTTACACTGTCCCATCAAACACTCCCAGGGCAGGTACAGCACGGGTTAGATACAGAGTAAAGCTCCCTCTACACTGCCCCATCAAAGAGTCCCAGGGCAGGTACAGAATGGGGTAGATACAGAGTAAAGCTCCCTCTACACTGTCCCATCAAACACTCCCCATGGCAGTACAGAATGGGGTAGATACAGAGTAAAGCTCCCTCTACACT
>NW_028225179.1:163393792-163457225 GCF_052327205.1 Somniosus microcephalus | reverse complement strand
GGTTGCTCATTTGTAGGTGATTCTCCAAAATTTTTGGTGGCTCTTTTTTGGATAGTGATTATTAATGGGTATTGGCCTAGTTCCGCCCTGCATGCGTTGTTTACTGTTTTCCTTTGAGTCCGGAGGATACTTTTACAGAATTCCGCATGTAGGATCTCAATTGGGTGTTTGTCCCATTTTGCAAAATCTTGTTGTGTTAGTGGTCCCCAGACCTCACTGCCATAGAGTGCAATTGGTTCAATTACTGATTTGAAAATTTTGAGCCAAATGCTAATTGGGATTTCTATTTGGATTGATTTTTTGATGGCATAGAAAGCCCTTCTTGCTTTCTCTTTCAGTTCATTCACAGCCAGTTTGAAGTTTCCCGTAGAACACACACAGCACACTGTCCTCAAACCCCCCCCCCCACACACACCCAGCACACTGTCCTCAAACCCCCCCCCACACACACACACCCAGCACACTGTCCTCAAACCCCCCCCCCCCCCACACACCCAGCACACTGTCCGCAAACCCCCCCCACACACACCCAGCACACTGTCCTCAAACCCCCCCCCCACACACACACCCAGCACACTGTCCTCAACCCCCCCCCACACACCCAGCACACTGTCCTCAAACCGCCCCCCCACACAACACCCAACACACTGTCCTCAAACCCCCCCCCCCACACACACCCAGCACACTGTCCTCAAACCCCCCCCCCACACACACCCAGCACACTGTCCTCAAACCCCCCCCCCACACACACCCAGCACACTGTCCTCAAACCCCCCCCCCACACACACCCAGCACACTGTCCTCAAACCCCCCCCCCACACACACCCAGCACACTGTCCTCAAACCCCCCCCCACACACACCCCAGCACACTGTCCTCAAACCCCCCCCCCACACACACCCAGCACACTGTCCTCAAACCCCCCCCACACACACACCCAGCACACTGTCCTCAAACCCCCCCCCCCACACACACACCCAGCACACTGTCCTCAAAACCCTCCCCCCCCCACACACACCCAGCACACTGTCCTCAAACCCCCCCCCCACACACACACCCAGCACACTGTCCTCAAACCCCCCCCACACATCACACAGCACACTGTCCTCAAACTCCCCCCCCCCCACACACACCCAGCACACTGTCCTCAAACCCCCCCCACACACACCCAGCACACTGTCCTCAAACCCCCCCCCACACACACACACACCCAGCACACTGTCCTCAAACCCCCCCCACACACCCAGCACACTGTCCTCAACCCCCCCCACACACACACCCAGCACACTGTCCTCAAACCCCCCCCCACACACACCCCGCACACTGTACTCAAACCCCCCCCCCACACACACCCAGCACACTGTCCTCAAACCCCCCCCCCACACACACCCAGCACACTGTCCTGAAACCCCCCCCCACACACACACCCAGCACACTGTCCTCAAACCCCCCCCCACACACACCCAGCACACTGTCCTCAAACCCCCCCCACACACACACCCAGCACACTGTCCTCAAACCCCCCCCACACACACCCAGCACACTGTCCTCAAACCCCCCCCCCACACACACCCAGCACACTGTCCTCAAACCCCCCCGCCACACACCCAGCACACTGTCCTCAAACCCCCCCCCCCCACACACACCCAGAGCACACTGTCCTCAAACCCCCCCCCACACACACCCAGCACACTGTCGTGAAACCCCCCCCCACACACACACCCAGCACACTGCCCTCAAACCCCACCCCCAACACACACCCAGCACACTGTCCTTAAACCCCTCCCCCCCACACACACCCAGCACACTGTCCTCAAACCCCCCCCCACACACAAACAGCACACTGTCCTCAAACCCCCCCCCCACACACACCCAGCACACTGTCCTCAAACCCCCCGCCACACACACCCAGCACACTGTCCTCAACGCCCCCCCCCCACACACACCCAGCACACTGTCCTCAAACCCCCCCCCACACACACCCAGCCACACTGTCCTCAAACCCCCCCCCACACACACCCAGCACACTGTCCTCAACCCCCCACCACACACACACCCAGCACACTGTCCTCAAACCCCCCCCCACACAACACCCAGCACACTGTCCTCAAACCCCCCCCCCACACACACCCAGCACACTGTCCTCAAACCCCCCCCCCCACACACACCCAGCACACTGTCCTCAACCCCCCCCCCCACAACACACCCAGCACACTGTCCTCAACCCCCCCCCACACACACCCAGCACACTGTCCTCAAACCCCCCCACACACACCCAGCACACTGTCCTCAAACCCCCCTCCCCACACACACCCAGCACACTGTCCTCAAACCCCCCCCACACACACACCCAGCACACTGTCCTCAAACCCCCCCCCCCACACACACCCAGCACACTGCCCTCAAACCCCCCCCCACACACACACCCAGCACACTGTCCTCAAACCCCCCCCCCACACACACACCCAGCACACTGTCCTCAAACCCCCCCCCCACACACACACCCAGCACACTGTCCTCAAACCCCCCCCCACACACACCCAGCACACTGTCCTCAAACCCCCCCCCACACACACCCAGCACACTGTCCTCAAACCCCCCCCCACACACACCCAGCACACTGTCCTCAAACCCCCCCCACACACACACCCAGCACACTCTCCTCAAACCCCCCCCCCACACACACCCAGCACACTGTCCTCAAACCCCCCCACACACACACCCAGCACACTGTCCTCAAACCCCCCCCCCACACACACCCAGCACACTGTCCTCAAACCCCCCCCCCCCCACACACTCCAGCACACTGTCCTCAAACCCCCCCCCACACACACCCAGCACACTGTCCTCAAACCCCCCCCCACACACCCAGCACACTGTCCTCAAACCCCCCCCCACACACACCCAGCACACTGTCCTCAAAACCCCCCCACCACACACACCCAGCACACTCTCCTCAAACCCCCCCACACACACACCCAGCACACTCTCCTCAAACCCCCCCCCACACACACACCCAGCACACTGTCCTCAAACCCCCCCCCCACACACACACCCAGCACACTGTCCTCAAACCCCCCCCACACACACCCAGCACACTGTCCTCAAACCCCCCCCCACACACACACCCAGCACACTGTCCTCAAAACCCCCCCCCCACAGCACACCCAGCACACTGTCCTCAAACCCCCCCCACACACCCAGCACACTGTCCTCAAACCCCCCCCACACACCCAGCAACACTGTCCTCAAACCCCCCCCACACACACACCCAGCACACTGTCCTCAAACCCCCCCCCCACACACACCCAGCACACTGTCCTCAAACCCCCCCCCCCACACACACCCAGCACACTGTCCTCAAACCCCCCCCCACACACACCCAGCACACTGTCCTCAAACCCCCTCCCCCACACACACCCAGCACACTGTCCTCAAAACCCCCCCCCACACACACCCAGCACACTGTCCTCAAACCCCCCCCCACACACACACCCAGCACACTGTCCTCAAACCCCCCCCCCCCCGCACACACCCAGCACACTGTCCTCAAACCCCCCCCCACACACCCAGCACACTGTCCTCAAACCCCCCCCCACACACACACCCAGCACACTGTCCTCAAACCCCCCCCCCACACACCCAGCACACTGTCCTCAAACCCCCCCCCCACACACACACCCAGCACACTGTCCTCAAACCCCCCCCCCACACACCCAGCACACTGTCCTCAAACCCCCCCCCACACACACACCCAGCACACTGTCCTCAAACCCCCCCCCCCCGCACACCCAGCACACTGTCCTCAAACCCCCCCCACACACCCAGCACACTGTCCTCAAACCCCCCCCCACACACACACCCAGCACACTGTCCTCAAACCCCCCCCACACACACACCCAGCACACTGTCCTCAAACCCCCCCCCCACACACCCAGCACACTGTCCTCAAACCCCCCCCACACACACACCCAGCACACTGTCCTCAAACCCCCCCCCCACGCACACACCCAGCACACTGTCCTCAAACCCCCCCCCCACACACACACCCAGCACACTGTCCTCAAACCCCCCCCCACACACACACCCAGCACACTGTTCCCAAACCGCCCCCCCCCCACACACACACCCAGCACACTGTCCCTCAAACCCCCCCCCCCTCACACACCCAGCACACTGTCCTCAAAACCCCGCCCCACACACACACCCAGCACACTGTCCTCAAACCCCCCCCCACACACACACCCAGCACACTGTTCCCAAACCGCCCCCCCCACACACACACCCAGCACACTGTCCTCAAACCCCGCCCCCACAACACACCCCAGCACACTGTCCTCAAACCCCCCCCCCCACACACACCCAGCACACTGTCCTCAAAACCCCCCCCCCCCACACACACCCAGCACACTGTCCTCAAACCCCCCCCCACACACACCCAGCACACTGTCCTCAAACCCCCCCCTCCCACACACACCCCAGCACACGCTGTCCTCAAACCCCCCACCCCCCACACACACCCAGCACACTGTCCTCAAACCCCCCCCCCCCACACACCCAGCACACTGTCCTCAAACCCCCCCCCCACACACCCAGCACACTGTCCTCAAACCCCCCCCCCCCACACACACCCAGCACACTGTCCTCAAACCCCCCCCCACACACACCCAGCACACTGTCCTCAAACCCCCCCCCCACACACCCAGCACCCTGTCCTCAAACCCCCCCCACACCACACCAGCACACTGTCCACAAACCCCCCCCCCCCACACACCCAGCACACTGTCCTCAAACCCCCCCCCCACACACCCAGCACACTGTCCACAAACCCCCCCCCCCACACACCCAGCACACTGTCCTCAAACCCCCCCCCCCACACACACCCAGCACGCTGTCCTCAAACCCCCCCCCCACACACACCCAGCACACTGTCCTCAAACCCCCCCCCCACATACACCCAGCACACTGTCCTCAAACCCCCCCCCCACACACACCCAGCACACTGTCCACAAACCCCCCCCCCCACACACACACCCAGCACAATGTCCTCAAACCCCCCCCCCACCACGACACCCAGCACACTGTCCTCAAACCCCCCCCACACACACCCAGCACACTGTCCTGAAACCCCCCCCACACACACACCCAGCACACTGTCCTCAAACCCCCCCCCACACACACACCAGCACACTGTCCTCAAACCCCCCCCCCACACACACACCCAGCACACTGTCCTCAAACCCCCCCCCCACACACACACCCAGCACACTGTCCTCAAACCCCCCCCCCACACACACCCAGCACACTGTCCTCAAACCCCCCTCCCCCACACACACACCCAGCACACTGTCCTCAAACCCCCCCCCCCACACACACCCAGCACACTGTCCTCAAACCCCCCCCCACACACACACCCAGCACACTGTCCTCAAACCCCCCCCCCACACACACCCAGCACACTGTCCTCAAACCCCCCCCCCACACACACCCAGCACACTGTCCTCAAACCCCCCCCCCACACACACCCAGCACACTGTCGTGAAACCCCCCCCACACACACCCAGCACACTGTCCTCAAACCCCCCCCCACACACACCCAGCACACTGTCCTCAAAACCCCCCCCCCACACACACCCAGCACACTGTCCTTCAAACCCCCCCCCCCCCACACACACCCAGCACACTGTCCTCAAACCCCCCCCCACCACAAACCCAGCACACTGTCCTCAAACCCCCCCCCCACACACACCCAGCACACTGTCCTCAAACCCCCCCCCCACACACACCAGCACACTGTCCTCAACCCCCCCCCACACACACCCAGCACACTGTCCTCAAACCCCGCCCCCCCACACACACCAGCACACTGTCCTCAAACCCCCCCCCCACACACACCCAGCACACTGTCCTCAAACCCCCCCCCCACACACACACCCAGCACACTGTCCTCAAACCCCCCCCCCCACACACACCCAGCACACTGTCCTCAAACCCCCCCCCACACACACACCCAGCACACTGTCCTCAAACCCCCCCCCCACACACCCAGCACACTGTCCTCAAACCCCCCCCCACACACACCAGCACACTGTCCTCAAACCCCCCCCCCACACACACCCAGCACACTGTCCTCAAACCCCCCCCCCCACACACCCAGCACACTGTCCTCAAACCCCCCCCCACACACACCCAGCACACTGTCCTCAAACCCCCCCCCCCACACACCCAGCACACTGTCCTCAAAACCCCCCCCACACACACACCCAGCACACTGTCCTCAAACCCCCCCCCCCACACACACCCAGCACACTGTCCTCAAACCCCCCCCCCACACACACCCAGCACACTGTCCTCAAACCCCCCCCCACACACACACCCAGCACACTGTCCTCAAACCCCCCCCCCACACACACCCAGCACACTGTCCCTCAAACCCCCCCCCACACACACCCAGCACACTGTCCTCAAACCCCCCCCACACACACACCCAGCACACTGTCCTCAAACCCCCCCCCACACACACACCCAGCACACTGTCCTCAAACCCCCCCCCACACACACACCCAGCACACTGTCCTCAAACCCCCCCCCCACACACACCCAGCACACTGTCCTCAAACCCCCCCCCACACACACCCAGCACACTGTCCTCAAACCCCCCCCCACACACACCCAGCACACTGTCCTCAAACCCCCCCCCACACACACACCCAGCACACTGTCCTCAAACCCCCCCCCACCACACAACCCAGCACACTGTCCTCAAACCCCCCCCACACACACCCAGCACACTGTCCTCAAACCCCCCCCCACACACACACCCAGCACACTGTCCTCAAACCCCCCCCCACACACACCCAGCACACTGTCCTCAAACCCCCCCCACACACACCCAGCACACTGTCCTCAAACCCCCCCCACACACACACCAGCACACTGTCCTCAAACCCCCCCCCCCACACACACCCAGCACACTGTCCTCAAACCCCCCCCCACACACACACCCAGCACACTGTCCTCAAACCCCCCCCCACACACACACCCAGCACACTGTCCTCAAACCCCCCCCCACACACACCCAGCACACTGTCCTCAAACCCCCCCCCCACACACACCCAGCACACTGTCCTCAAACCCCCCCCCCACACACACGCCAGCACACTGTCCTCAAACCCCCCCCCCACACACACCCAGCACACTGTCCTCAAACCCCCCCCCCACACACACACCCAGCACACTGTCCTCAAACCCCCCCCCACAACACACACCCAGCACACTGTCCTCAAACCCCCCCCCACACACACCCAGCACACTGTCCTCAGACCCCCCCCCAGCACACACACCCAGCACACTGTCCTCAAACCCCCTCCCCACACACACCCAGCACACTGTCCCTCAAACCCCCCCCCACACACCCAGCACACTGTCCTCAAACCCCCCCCCCACACACCACCCAGCACACTGTCCTCAAACCCCCCCCAGACACACACCCAGCACACTGTCCTCAAACCCCCCCCCCCACACACACCCAGCACACTGTCCTCAAACCCCCCCCCACACACACAGCACACTGTCCTCAACCCCCCCCACACACACCAGCACACTGTCCTCAAACCCCCCCCCACACACACACCAGCACACTGTCCTCAAACCCCCCCCCCGCACACACCCAGCACACTGTCCTCAAACCCCCCCCGCACACACCCAGCACACTGTCCTCAAACCCCCCCCCCCACACACACAGCACACTGTCCTCGAAACCCCCCCCACACACACCCCGCACACTGTCCTCAAACCCCCCCCCCACACACACCCAGCACACTGTCCTCAAACCCCCCCCCACACACACACCCAGCACACTGTCCTCAAACCCCCCCCCCACACACACAGCACACTGTCCTCAACCCCCCCCCCCACACACCCAGCACACTGTCCCTCAAACCCCCCCCACACACACACCCAGCACACTGTCCTCAAACCCCCCCCCCACACACACCCAGCACACTGTCCTCAAACCCCCCCCACACACACACCCAGCACACTGTCCTCAAACCCCCCCCCACACACACTCCCAGCACACTGTCCTCAAACCCCCCCCACACACACCCAGCACACTGTCCTCAAACCCCCCCCCCACACACACACCCAGCACACTGTCCTCATACCCCCCCCCCACACACACCCAGCACACTGTCCTCAAACCCCCCCCCCACACACCCAGCACACTGTCCTCAAACCCCCCCCCACACACACAGCACACTGTCCTCAACCCCCCCCCCCCACACACCCAGCACACTGTCCTCAAACCCCCCCCACACACACTCCAGCACACTGTCCTCAAACCACCCCCCCCGCACACACACCCAGCACACTGTCCTCAAACCCCCCCCCCGACACACACCCAGCACACTGTCCTCAAAACCCCCCCCCACACACACCCAGCACACTGTCCTCAAACCCCCCCCCACACACACCCCCAGCACACTGTCCTCAAACCCCCCCCCCACACACACCCAGCACACTGTCCTCAAACCCCCCCCCCACACACCCAGCACACTGTCCTCAAACACCCCCCCCCACACACACAGCACACTGTCCTCAAACCCCCCCCCCACACATCCAGCACACTGTCCTCAAACCCCCCCCACCACACACACACACACCCAGCACACTGTCCTCAAACCCCCCCCACACACACACCCAGGACAGCTGTCCTCAAACCCCCCCCCCACACACCCAGCACACTGTCCTCAAACCCCCCCCCCCCGCAGACACCCAGCATACTGTCCTCAACCCCCCACCCCCACACACACCCAGCACACTGTCCTCAAACCCCCCCCCACAACACACACCCAGCACACTGTCCTCAAACCCCCCCCCACACACACACAGCACACTGTCCTCAACCCCCCCCACACATACCCAGCACACTGTCCTCAAACCCCCCCCCACACAACCCAGCACACTGTCCTCAAACCCCCCCCCCCACACACCCAGCACACTGTCCCTCAAACCCCCCCCCCCCCACACACCCAGCACACTGTCCTCAAACCCCCCCCCCCCACACACCCAGCACACTGTCCTCAAACCCCCCCCCACACACACCCAGCACACTGTCCTCAAACCCCCCCCCACACACACCCAGCACACTGTCCTCAAACCCCCCCCCACACACACCCAGCACACTGTCCCTCAAACCCCCCCCCACACACACACCCAGCACACTGTCCTCAAACCCCCCCCCCCACACACACCCAGCACACTGTCCTCAAACCCCCCCCCCCACACAATTACAATTTACAATTTAAATCGCTTTATTGGCATGATAAGTTACATCTTATGTTGTCAAAGCATCAAAATACATTTATGGTTTAGCACATAAACGCAGTTCTATTCATACAGTGTATAAACAGGTATATCCCTGAGTGTATAAATATACATTCGCATTGTTTATATATTTTTTTTTCTTAGTTTACTGGTTGTCCCCTCTGTTCATGGCAAGCTGTAACATAGTGCGCCGCCAGTGTTTATACAGCTTCTCTCCTCTCCCAGTAGGAATGGGAGTTTTTGGTTGTCATTCAGATTTCTGAAATCAGGGCATATTTGTGAGAATTTTTTGGTAGAAATTCTCCCTGATGCCCTGATATTTTCCACAAGCTGTGAGGAAGTGCATCTCTGTCTCCACCACTTCCGGAGTTTTTGGTTGTCATTCAGATTTCTGAAATCAGGGCATATTTGTGAGAATTTTTGGTAGAAATTCTCCCTGATGCCCTGATATTTTCCCACAAGCTGTGAGGAAGTGCATCTCTGTCTCCACCACTCCTGACTGCAGTGAGAGCATATCCTGTCCTCTCTTGGCAGCCTGGTCTGCCTGTGTCTGCCTTTTTCGATCGCTAGGCTATGTTCGCTAAGTCTGTACCTTGTCAAGGTCTTCTCAGTTTGTTATCCTTTACCATGGTCAGGTAATCAGCTATGTTGTATTGTCTGTTTAGGGCCAAGTAGCAATTGAGTTTGTTTTGGGTTTTTGTTGTTTCTGCCCAACACACCCAGCACACTGTCCTCAAACCCCCCCCCCACACACCCAGCACACTGTCCTCAAACCCCCCCCCCCCACACACCCAGCACACTGTCCTCAAAACACCCCCCCCCCACACACGCAGCACACTGACCTCAAACCCCCCCCCACACACACCCAGCCACTGTCCCAAACCCCCACCACACACACCCAGCACACTGTCCTCAAACCCCCCCACACACACCAGCACACTGTCCTCAAACCCCCCCCCCACACACCCCGCACACTGTCCTCAAACCCCCCCCACACACACCCAGTACACTGTCCTCAAACCCCCCCCCACACACACCCAGCACACTGTCCTGAAACCCCCCCAACACACACACCACAGCACACTGTCCTCAAACCCCCCCCCCCACACACCCAGCACACTGTCCTCAAACCCCCCCCACACACCCCGCACACTGTCCTCAAACCCCCCCCCACACACACCCAGCACACTGTCCTCAAACCCCCCCCCCACACACCCAGCACACTGTCCTCAAACCCCCCCCCACACACCCCGCACACTGTCCTCAAACCCCCCCCACACACACCCAGCACACTGTCCTCAAACCCCCCCCAGACACACACCCAGCACACTGTCCTCAAACCCCCCCCCCCACACACCAGCACACTGTCCCTCAAACCCCCCCACACACACAGCAACACTGTCCTCAACCCCCCCCCACACACCCAGCACACTGTCCCTCAAACCCCCCCCCCACACACACACCAGCACACTGTTCTCAACCCCCCCCCCCCGCACACACCCCAGCACACTGTCCTCAAACCCCCCCCCGCACACACCCAGCACACTGTCCTCAAACCCCCCCCCCCCCACACACACAGCACACTGTCCTGAAACCCCCCCCCACACACCCCGCACACTGTCCTCAAACCCCCCCCACACACACCCAGCACACTGTCCTCAAACCCCCCCCCCACACACACCCAGCACACTGTCCTCAAACCCCCCCCCCACACACACAGCACACTGTCCTCAACCCCCCCCCCACACACCCAGCACACTGTCCTCAAACCCCCCCCCCACACACACCCAGCACACTGTCCTCAAACCCCCCCCCCACACACACCCAGCACACTGTCCTCAAACCCCCCCCCACAACACACACCCAGCACACTGTCCTCAAACCCCCCCCACACACACCCAGCACACTGTCCTCAAACCCCCCCCCCCACACACAACCCACCGCCACAACTGTCCTCAAACCCCCCCCCACACACACCCAGCACACTGTCCTCAAACCCCCCCCCACACACACACCCAGCACACTGTCCTCATACCCCCCCCCACACACCCAGCACACTGTCCTCAAACCCCCCCCCCACACACCCAGCACACTGTCCTCAAACCCCCCCCCCCACACACACAGCACACTGTCCTCAACCCCCCCCCCCACACACACCAGCACACTGTCCTCAAACCCCCCCCCCACCACACCACCCCAGCACACTGTCCTCAAACCCACCCCCCCCGCACACACCCAGCACACTGTCCTCAAACCCCCCCCCCGCACACACCCAGCACACTGTCCTCAAAACCCCCCCCCACACACACCCAGCACACTGTCCTCAAACCCCCCCCCCACACACACCCAGCACACTGTCCTCAAACCCCCCCCCACACACACCCAGCACACTGTCCTCAAACCCCCCCCCACACACCCAGCACACTGTCCTCAAACCCCCCCCCACACACACAGCACACTGTCCTCAAACCCCCCCCCACACATCCAGCACACTGTCCTCAAACCCCCCCCCACACACACACACACCCAGCACACTGTCCTCAAACCCCCCCCACACACACCCAGGACAGTGTCCTCAAACCCCCCCCCCACACACCCAGCACACTGTCCTCAAACCCCCCCCCCGCACACACCCAGCATACTGTCCTCAAACCCCCCACCCCCACACACACCCAGCACACTGTCCTCAAACCCCCCCCCAACACACACCCAGCACACTGTCCTCAACCCCCCCCCACACACACAGCACACTGTCCTCAACCCCCCCCCACATACCCAGCACACTGTCCTCAAACCCCCCCCCCACACACCCAGCACACTGTCCTCAAACCCCCCCCCCCACACACCCCGCACACTGTCCTGAAACCCCCCCCCACACACACACCCAGCACACTGTCCTCAAACCCCCCCCCCCACACACCCAGCACACTGTCCTCAAACCCCCCCCCCCGCACACACCCAGCATACTGTCCTCAAACCCCCCCCCCACAAACACCCAGCACACTGTCTTCAAACCCCCCCCCACACACACCCAACTCACTGTCCTCAAACCCCCCCCCACACACACCCAGCACACTGTCCTCAAACCCCCCCCCCACACACACCCAGCACACTGTCCTCAAACCCCCCCCCCCACACACCCAGCACACTGTCCTGAAACCCCCCCCCCACACACACCCAGCAAACTGTCCTCAAACCCCCCCCCGCACACCCAGCACACTGTCCTCAAACCCCCCCCCACACACCCAGCACACTGTCCTCAAACCCCCCCGCCACACACCACCAGCACACTGTCCTCAAATCCCCCCCCCACACACACCAGCACACTGTCCTCAAACCCCCCCCCCCACACACACACACACCCAGCACACTGTCCTCAAACCCCCCCCACACACACCCAGGACAGTGTCCTCAAACCCCCCCCCCACACACCCAGCACACTGTCCTCAAACCCCCCCCCCGCACACACCCAGCACACTGTCCTCAAACCCCCCCCCACACACCCAGCACACTGTCCTCAAACCCCCCCCCCCACACACACCCAGCACACTGTCCTCAAACCCCCCCCCCACACACCCAGCACACTGTCCTCAAACCCCCCCCACACACACACCCAGCACACTGTCCTCAACCCCCCCCCACACACCAGCACACTGTCCTCAAACCCCCCCCCCACACACCCAGCACACTGTCCTCAAACCCCCCCCACACACACACCCAGCACACTGTCCTCAAACCCCCCCCCACACACACCCAGCACACTGTCCTCAAACCCCCCCCACACACACACCCAGCACACTGTCCTCAAACCCCCCCCACACACACACCCAGCACACTGTCCTCAACCCCCCCCCCACACACCCAGCACACTGTCCTCAAACCCCCCCCTCACACACCCAGCACACTGTCCTCAAACCCCCCCCCCACACACACACCCAGGCACACTGTCCTCAAACCCCCCCCCCACACACACCCAGCACACTGTCCTCAAACCCCCCCCACACACACACCCAGCACACTGTCCTCAAACCCCCCCCACACACCCCGCACACTGTCCTCAAACCCCCCCCACACACACCCAGCACACTGTCCTCAAACCCCCCCCACACACACCCAGCACACTGTCCTGAAACCCCCCCCCCACACACACACCCAGCACACTGTCCTCAAACCCCCCCCCCCCACCACACCCAGCACACTGTCCTCAAACCCCCCCCCCACACACACCCAGCATACTGTCCTCAAACCCCCCCCCCCACAAACACCCAGCACACTGTCTTCAAACCCCCCCCCACACACACCCAACTCACTGTCCTCAAACCCCCCCCCCACACACACCCAGCACACTGTCCTCAAACCCCCCCCCACACACACCCAGCACACTGTCCTCAAACCCCCCCCCCCCACACACCCAGCACACTGTCCTGAAACCCCCCCCCACACACACCCAGCAAACTGTCCTCAAACCCCCCCCCGCACACCCAGCACACTGTCCTCAAACCCCCCCCCACACACCCAGCACACTGTCCTCAAACCCCCCCGCCACACACACCCAGCACACTGTCCTCAAATCCCCCCCCCCCACACACCCAGCACACTGTCCTCAAACCCCCCCCCCACACACCCAGCACACTGTCCTCAAACCCCCCCTCCCACACACACCCAGCACACTGTCCTCAAACCCCCCCCCACACACAGCCAGCACACTGTCCACAAACCCCCCCCCCCACACACCCAGCACACTGTCCTCAAACCCCCCCCCCCACACACACCCAGCACGCTGTCCTCAAACCCCCCCCCACACACACACCCAGCACACTGTCCTCAAACCCCCCCCACACACACCCAGCACACTGTCCTCAAACCCCCCCCCCACACACCAATACAATAAAAAACGCTTTATTGGCATGATAA
Organism: Somniosus microcephalus; assembly: GCF_052327205.1. Taxonomy (NCBI): domain Eukaryota; kingdom Metazoa; phylum Chordata; class Chondrichthyes; order Squaliformes; family Somniosidae; genus Somniosus; species Somniosus microcephalus. The sequence continues at coordinate 163,442,985 of NW_028225179.1, read as the reverse complement.
GGTACATCTTATGTTGCCAAAGCATCAAAATACATTTATGGTTGAACACATAAACGCGGTCCATTCATACAGTGTATAAACAGGTATATCCCTGAGTTTATAAATATATTTTCGCCTTGTTTATATATACTCTTGTCTTAGTTTACTGGTTGTCCCTCTGTTCATGGCAAGCTGTAACATAGTGTGCCGCCAGTGTTACACAGCTTCTCTCCTCCCCCAGTAGGAATGGGAGTTTTTGGTTGTCAGTCAGATTTCTGAATTCAGGGCATATTTGTGAGAATTTTTGATAGAAATTCTCTCTGATGCCCTGATATTTTTCACAGGCTGTGAGGAAGTGCATCTCTGTCTCCACTACTCCCTGACTGCAGTGAGAGCATATCCTGTCTTCTCTTGGCAGCCTGGTCTGCCTTTTTCGATCGCTAGGCTATGTTCGCTAAGTCTGTACCTTGTCAAGGTTCTTCTCAGTTTGTTATCCTTTACCATGGTCAGGTAATCAGCTATGTTGTATTGTCTGTTTAGGGCCAAGTAGCAATTGAGTTTGCTTTGGGTTTTTGTTGTTTCTGCCCAATATGACAGATATTTTTCCTTTTGCTTAGCGACGATTGTGTTGGGTCGAATTCTTTGTGTTACCCTGTCACTGTCCTGGGGCTGGTTATTGTTAGTATTGTTATTAGTTACTTTATTGAGTCCCAGGACTAGTTGACTGAGGGTATTCTTCTTTATGGTCAGCTCTTGGCATTTCAGGGCGTCGTAGTGATAGCATTGGCGGTTGCTCATTTGTAGGTGATTCCAAAATTTGGTGGCTCTTTTTTGGATAGTGATTATTAATGGGTATTGGCCTAGTTCCGCCCTGCATGCGTTGTTTACTGTTTTCCTTTGAGTCCGGAGGATACTTTTACAGAATTCCGCATGTAGGATCTCAATTGGGTGTTTGTCCCATTTTGCAAAATCTTGTTGTGTTAGTGGTCCCCAGACCTCACTGCCATAGAGTGCAATTGGTTCAATTACTGATTTGAAAATTTTGAGCCAAATGCTAATTGGGATTTCTATTTGGATTGATTTTTTGATGGCATAGAAAGCCCTTCTTGCTTTCTTTTTCAGTTCATTCACAGCCAGTTTGAAGTTTCCCGTAGAACTGATTTTTAAGCCCAAGTATGTGTAGTGAGTGGTTTGTTCAATTTTGGTTGTTCCTACTGTGAAATTTATTGTGGGTCCATGTTGTTTGGATCTTTGCTGGAACACAAGGACTTTGTTTTTTGGGGATTTATTGTCAGGGCCCAAGTCTGGCAGTACGACTCCAGCAGGTCCAGGTTCTGCTGTAGACCCTCCTTAGTTGGTGACAGCAGAACCAGGTCGTCGGCATAGAGGAGGAATTTAACCTTGGATTCATATAGGGTGAGGCCGGGTGCTGTAGATTGTTCAAGTAGTTTTGCCAATCCATTAATGTAAATATTAAAGAGTGTCGGTGAGATTGGCGAGCCCTGCGTCACCCCCCCGCCCCTGTGGGAAGTATTTTGTTTGTTTGTCTCCAATTTTAACTGCACATTTATTGTTTGTATACATTGATTTAATTACATCATATGTTTTCCCTCCTACCCCGCTTTCGATAAGTTTCAGGAATAAACCGTCATGCCAGATGGAGTCGAAAGCCTTCTGGAAATCTACAAAGCATGCGTAGATTTTGCTTTTGTTATGGTGAACGTGTTTGTCAATTAGGGTCTGTAGGGTGAAGATATGATCGGATGTTCTATAGTTTGGCAGGAATCCAATTTGGCTTTTACTCAAGACATTGTGCTCTTCAAGGAAGTTTATAAGTCTTTTGTTTATGATGCTACAGAATACCTTCCCCAGGTTACTGTTTACACAGATGCCTCGATAGTTGTTTGGGTCGATTTTGTCCCCCACTTTTGTATATGGGTGTTATGAGTCCTTTGTTCCAGATGTCAGGGAAATAACCGACACTCAGAACCAAGTTGAAGAGTTTTAGGATAGCCAGTTTCAGTTTGTCGTCTGCGTGTTTAATCATCTCGTTTAGTATGCCGTCTGTCCCGCAAGCTTTTCCTGGTCGCAGGTCCTTGAGTTTTTCAAGAAGTTCTTTTTCTGTTATTATGGCGTCTAGCGGGTTTTGGTTATCTTTTATGGCCATTTCAAGCTTTTCAAGTTTTTGCGTATTTGGTGTTGCTCTGGTCCTAGTGTGTTTTTCTGGTATAATTTTTCAAAGTGGTTTACCCCATGTGTCCCCATTTTGAATGGACAAATCGTCGTGTTGTTTTTGTGTGGTGTTTTCAAGTTGTCCCAGAAACAATTCGACTCAATGGATTCCTCCATGGAGCTGAGTGTATTCTTAATAAATTGCTCTTTTTTGGTCCTGAGTGGTGTTTCTGTATTGTGTTAGCGTCTGACAATAAGTAAGGCGCAATTCCTCGTTCTCTTGGATGTCTGTGTTTTTGGTTTGATAGTTTTCTAAGTTTTTTCCTCATGTTATGGCAATCATGGTCAAACCATTTTCATAGTTTTTTTGGTTTTGGGTTTGTTCTTGCGAGCTTTCAAGTTTGCATTTGTTGCCAAATTATCAAAAATATTGTTTAGTTTACTAACTGCCCGGTTTACGCCTTCTTTATTGTGAGTGTATATGTTATCCAGAAAGGTGTCTAAGAGAGCTTGAGTTGATGCATTGCTAATTGTTTTCTGGTATTTTTCCGTGTCGTTTTTGGCCCATCTGTACGATTTTTTGGTGTTGTACAGTTTACACACACCCAGCACACTGTCCTCAAACCCCCCCCCCACACACACCCAGCACACTGTCCTCAACCCCCCCCCCCCACACACCCAGCACACTGTCCTCAAACCCCCCCCCCACACACCCAGCACACTGTCCTCAAACCCCCCCCCCCACACACCCCAGCACACTGTCTTCAAACCCCCCCCACACACACCCAGCACACTGTCCTCAAACCCCCCCCCACACACACACCCAGCACACTGTCCTCAAACCCCCCCCACACACACCCAGCACACTGTCCTCAAACCCCCCCCCCACACACCCAGCACACTGTCCACAAACCCCCCCCCCACACACACCCAGCACACTGTCCTCAAACCCCCCCCCCACACACACCAGCACACTGTCCACAAACCCCCCCCCCACACACACCCCAGCACACTGTCCTCAAACCCCCCCCCACACACACCCAGCACACTGTCCTCAAACCCCCCCCCACACACAACCAGCACACTGTCCTCAAAACCCCCCCCCACACACCCAGCACACTGTCCACAAACCCCCCCCCCCCCACACACACCCAGCACACTGTCCTCAAACCCCCCCCCACACACACCCAGCACACTGTCCTCAAACCCCCCCCCCTCAAACCCCCCCCCACACACACCCAGCACACTGTCCTCAAACCCCCCCCACACACACACCCAGCACACTGTTCTCAACCCCCCCCACACACACCCAGCACACTGTCCTCAAACCCCCCCCCCACACACCCAGCACACTGTCCACAAACCCCCCCCCCCCCACACACACCCAGCACACTGTCCTCAAACCCCCCCCCACACACACCCAGCACACTGTCCTCAAACCCCCCCCCACACACACACCCAGCACACTGTCCTCAAACCCCCCCCACACACACCCAGCACACTGTCCTCAAACCCCCCCCCACACACACCCAGCACACTGTCCTCAAACCCCCCCCCACACACACCCAGCACACTGTCCTCAAACCCCCCCCACACACACCCAGCACACTGTCCTCAAACCCCCCCCCCACACCCAGCACACTGTCCTCAAACCCCCCCCCCACACACACCCAGCACACTGTCCTCAAACCCCCCCCCACACACACCCAGCACACTGTCCTCAAACCCCCCCCACACACCCAGCACACTGTCCTCAAACCCCCCCCACACACACCCAGCACACTGTCCTCAAACCCCCCCCACACAGACCCAGCACACTGTCCTCAAACCCCCCCCACCGCACACACCCAGCACACTGTCCTCAAACCCCCCCCCACACACCCAGCACACTGTCCTCAAACCCCCCCCCACACACACCCAGCACACTGTCCTCAAACCCCCCCCACACACACACCCAGCACACTGTCCTCAAACCCCCCCCACACACACACCCAGCACACTGTCCTCAACCCCCCCCCCCACACACCCAGCACACTGTCCTCAAACCGCCCCCCCAACACACCCAACACACTGTCCTCAAACCCCCCCCCCCACACACCCAGCACACTGTCCTCAAAACCCCCCCCCCCCACACACACCCAGCAATACAATACAAATCGCTTTATTGGCATGATAAGGTACATCTTATGTTGTCAAAGCATCAAAATACATTTATGGTTGAACACATAAACGCGGTTTCCATTCATACAGTGTATAAACAGGTATATCCCTGAGTTTATAAATATACATTCGCCTTGTTTATATATACTCTTGTCTTAGTTTACTGGTTGTCCCTCTGTTCATGGCAAGCTGTAACATAGTGTGCCGCCAGTGTTACACAGCTTCTCTCCTCCCCCAGTAGGAATGGGAGTTTTTGGTTGTCAGTCAGATTTCTGAATTCAGGGCATATTTGTGAGAATTTTTGATAGAAATTCTCTCTGATGCCCTGATATTTTCCACAGGCTGTGAGGAAGTGCATCTCTGTCTCAACTACTCCCTGACTGCAGTGAGAGCATATCCTGTCTTCTCTTGGCAGCCTGGTCTGCCTGTGTCTGCCTTTTTCGATCGCTAGGCTATGTTCGCTAAGTCTGTACCTTGTCAAGGTTCTTCTCAGTTTGTTATCCTTTACCATGGTCAGGTAATCAGCTATGTTGTATTGTCTGTTTAGGGCCAAGTAGCAATTGAGTTTGCTTTGGGTTTTTGTTGTTTCTGCCCAATATGACAGATATTTTTCCTTTTGCTTAGCGACGATTGTGTTGGGTCGAATTCTTTGTGTTACCCTGTCACTGTCCTGGGACTGGTTATTGTTAGTATTGTTAGTAGTTACTTTATTGAGTCCCAGGACTAGTTGACTGAGGGTATTCTTCTTTATGGTCAGCTCTTGGCATTTCAGGGCGTCGTAGTGATAGCATTGGGGGTTGCTCATTTGTAGGTGATTCCAAAATTTGGTGGCTCTTTTTTGGATAGTGATTATTAATGGGTATTGGCCTAGTTCCGCCCTGCATGCGTTGTTTACTGTTTTCCTTTGAGTCCGGAGGATACTTTTACAGAATTCCGCATGTAGGATCTCAATTGGGTGTTTGTCCCATTTTGCAAAATCTTGTTGTGTTAGTGGTCCCCAGACCTCACTGCCATAGAGTGCAATTGGTTCAATTACTGATTTGAAAATTTTGAGCCAAATGCTAATTGGGATTTCTATTTGGATTGATTTTTTGATGGCATAGAAAGCCCTTCTTGCTTTCTCTTTCAGTTCATTCACACCCAGCACACTGTCCTCAAACCCCCCCCCCACACACACCCAGCACACTGTCCTCAAACCCCCCCCCACACACACCCAGCACACTGTCCTCAAACCCCCCCCACACACACACCCAGCACACTGTCCTCAAACCCCCCCCACACACACACTGTCCTCAAACCCCCCCCACACACACCCAGCACACTGTCCTCAAACCCGCCCCCCACACACCCAGCACACTGTCCTCAAACCCCCCCCCACACACACCCAGCACACTGTCCTCAAACCCGCCCCCCACACACCCAGCACACTGTCCTCAAACCCCCCCCACACACACACCCAGCACACTGTCCTCAAACCCCCCCCACACACACACCCAGCACACTGTCCTCAAACGCGCCCCCCACACACACCCAGCACACTGTCCTCAAACCCCCCCCCGCACACACCCAGCACACTGTCCTCAAACCCCCCCCCACACACACCCAGCACACTGTCCTCAAACCCCCCCCCCGCACACACCCAGCACACTGTCCTCAAACCCCCCCCCACACACACCCAGCACACTGTCCTCAAACCCCCCCCCACACCCAGCACACTGTCCTCAAACCCCCCCCCACACACACACACACACTGTCCTCAAACCCCCCCCCACACACACCCAGCACACTGTCCTCAAACCCCCCCCTCACACACCCAGCACACTGTCCTCAAACCCCCCCCCACACACACCCAGCACACTGTCCTCAAACCCCCCCCCACACACACCCAGCACACTGTCCTCAAACCCCCCACCCACACACCCAGCACACTGTCCTCAACCCCCCCCCCCCACACACACCCAGCACACTGTCCTCAAACCCCCCCCCACACACACACACACACTGTCCTCAAACCCCCCCCCACACACACCCAGCACACTGTCCTCAAACCCCCCCCTCACACACCCAGCACACTGTCCTCAAACCCCCCCCCACACACACCCAGCACACTGTCCTCAACCCCCCCCCACACACAAACACCCAGCACACTGTCACAAACCCCCCCCACACACACACCCAGCACACTGTCCTCAAACCCCCCCCCACACACACCCAGCACACTGTCCTCAAACCCCCCCCACACACACACCCAGCACACTGTCCTCAAACCCCCCCCCCACACACACCCAGCACACTGTCCTCAAACCCCCCCCCCACACACACACCCAGCACACTGTCCTCAAACCCCCCCCCACACACACCCAGCACACTGTCCTCAAACCCCCCCCACACACACACCCAGCACACTGTCCTCAAACCCCCCCCCCACACACACCCAGCACACTGTCCTCAAACCCCCCCCCACACACCCAGCACACTGTCCTCAAACCCCCCCCCCACACACACCCAGCACACTGTCCTCAAACCCCACACCCAGCACACTGTCCTCAAACCCCCCCCCCACACACCACCCAGCACACTGTCCTCAAACCCCCCCCCACACACACCCAGCACACTGTCCTCAAACCCCCCCCCACACACACCCAGCACACTGTCCTCAAACCCCCCCCCCACACACACACCCAGCACACTGTCCTCAAACCCCCCCCCGCACACACACTCACACACACACTGTCCTCAACCCCCCCCCCACACACACCCAGCACACTGTCCTCAAACCCCCCCCCCACACCACACACCCAGCACACTGTCCTCAAACCCCCCCCCACACACACCCAGCACACTGTCCTCAAACCCCCCCCCCCACACACCCAGCACACTGTCCTCAAACCCCCCCCCACACACACCAGCACACTGTCCTCAAACCCCCCCCACACACACCCAGCACACTGTCCTCAAACCCCCCCCCACACACACCCAGCACACTGTCCTCAAACCCCCCCCCCACCACACACCCAGCACACTGTCCTCAAACCCCCCCACACACACACCCAGCACACTGTCCTCAAACCCCCCCCACACACACCAGCACACTGTCCTCAAACCCCCCCCACACACACCCAGCACACTGTCCTCAAACCCCCCCCACACACACCCAGCACACTGTCCTCAAACCCCCCCCCCACACACACCCAGCACACTGTCCTCAAACCCCCCCCACACACACCCAGCACACTGTCCTCAAACCCCCCCACACACACACCCAGCACACTGTCCTCAAACCCCCCCCACACACCCAGCACACTGTCCTCAAACCCCCCCCACACACACACCCAGCACACTGTCCTCAAACCCCCCCCCCACACACACCCAGCACACTGTCCTCAAACCCCCCCTACACACACCCAGCACACTGTCCTCAAACCCCCCCCCCCACACACCCAGCACACTGTCCTCAAACCCCCCCCACCACACACCCAGCACACTGTCCTCAAACCCCCCCCCACACACACGCAGCACACTGTCCTCAAACCCCCCCCACACACACCCAGCACACTGTCCTCAAACCCCCCCCACACACACCCAGCACACTGTCCTCAAACCCCCCCCACACACACCCAGCACACTGTCCTCAAACCCCCCCACACACACCCAGCACACTGTCCTCAAACCCCCCCCCCACACACCCAGCACACTGTCCTCAAACCCCCCCCCCACACACACCCAGCACACTGTCCTCAAACCCCCCCCCCACACACACCCAGCACACTGTCCTCAAACCCCCCCCACACACACCCAGCACACTGTCCTCAACCCCCCCCCCCGCCCACACACACCCAGCACACTGTCCTCAAACCCCCCCCACACACACCCAGCACACTGTCCTCAAACCCCCCCCCCACACACACCCAGCACACTGTCCTCAAACCCCCCCCCCACACACACCCAGCACACTGTCCTCAAACCCCCCCACACACACACCCAGCACACTGTCCTCAAACCCCCCCCCACACACACCCAGCACACTGTCCTCAAACCCCCCCCCCACACACCCAGCACACTGTCCTCAAACCCCCCCACACACACACCCAGCACACTGTCCTCAAACCCCCCCCCACACACACCCAGCACACTGTCCTCAAACCCCCCCCACACACACACCCAGCACACTGTCCTCAAACCCCCCCCACACACACACCCAGCACACTGTCCTCAAACCCCCCCCCCCACACACCCAGCACACTGTCCTCAAACTCCACACGCACACACACTCACACACACACTGTCCTCAAACCACCCCCCCCACACACACACCCAGCACACTGTCCTCAAACCCCCCCCACACACACCCAGCACACTGTCCTCAAACCCCCCCCACACACACACCCAGCACACTGTCCTCAAACTCCCCCCGCACACACACTCACACACACACTGTCCTCAAACCACCCCCCCCACACACACACCCAGCACACTGTCCTCAAACCACCCCCCCCACACACACACCCAGCACACTGTCCTCAAACCCCCCCACACACGCACCCAGCACACTGTCCTCAAACCCCCCCCACACACACACCCAGCACACTGTCCTCAAACTCCACCCGCACACACACTCACACACACACTGTCCGCAAACCCCCCCCCTCACACACACACCCAGCACACTGTCCTCAAACCCCCCCCCCCACACACTCACACACACACTGTCCTCAAACCCCCCCCACACACACACACCCAGCACACTGTCCTCAAACCATGCTTCTCCCGTTTAGAAAAGATTGAGGACTGGCTGGTTGTAGAAGTCTGCACCTCTGTCCAATCGGTTAACACAGAATCTTGTAAGCCCTGAATATCAGTGGGATCCTTCCCTGTAAATCTCTTTGGTGAGACGGACTCTTTGCCTGTTCTCCGAGATGTCCGCGTTCCTTTAATCCTGGCCTCTTGAGCAACCCCCATTTTTATCGCTCCACCATCGGCGGCCGTGCCTTCAGCCGAGGCCCTAAGCTCTGGAATTCCCACCCTAACCCTCTCCGTCTCTCTCTCTCTTCCTTTGCGACATGCTTAACACTTACCTCTTTGACCCAGCTTTTGGTCAGCTGTCCTAATATCTCCTTATGTGGCTCAATGTCGGATTGTTTTTTGATTACACTCCTGTGAAGCACCTTGGGACGTTTTACTACCTTAAAGGCGCTGTGTAAATCCAAGTTGTTGCTGTATACCCGGGGCCTCTTGCTCCCATTTGAACATAGGTTACACCTCTGTGCAGATTGTATGTTGGAATTGGGTTTTTAAAACCGCTCTTACCCCCATGTGTTTTCCGTTCCCTCCTCTCGGTGTAGGACAGCGGTGGTTGGACTCCAGTTATCTGGGCTGCAGAGCACAAGCACATCGAAATCATCAAACTGCTCCTGGGCCGAGGAGCCAGTGTCGCATTGAAGGACAACGTAAGTGACCTCTGGAGTCCTTGATACGTTAGCGGAGGTGAACTGCCAGGGTCGATCGTAGGGTGGTGGGGGATCAGTGAGATCAGCCTCGATGTGTCTCAGCACCTTGTTCTCATGGCGAGATCAGCCTCGATGTAGAAATAATCAAAAAGGCAAATGGAATGTTGGCCTTTATTGCAAGGGGGTTGGAGTATAAAAGCAGGGATGTCCTGCTACAGCTGTGCAGGGTATTGGTGAGACCACACTTTGAGTACTGCGTACAGTTTTGGTCTCGTTATTGGAGGCAGTTCAGAGACGATTCATTAGGTTAATTCAAGAGATGAGAGGGTTGACTTATGAAGAAAGGTTGAGCAGGTTGGGGCTATACTCATTGGAGTTTAGAAGAATGAGAGGTGATCTTATTGAAACACATGAGATACTGAGGGGGCTCGACAAGGTAGATGCAGAGAGGATGTTTCCCCTCGTGGGGGAATCTAGAACTCGGGGGCACAGTCTCAGAATAAAGGGTCGCCCTTTTAGAACTGAGATGAGGAGGAACTTCTTCTCTCAGAGGGTCATAAATTTGTGGAATTCTCTGCCCCAGAGAGCTGTGGAGGCTGGGTCATTAAATACATTTAAGGTGGAAAGATAGGGGAGTGAAGGGTTATGGGGAGCGGGCGGGGAAGTGGCTTTGAGCCCAAGATCAGCCATGCTCTTATTGAAAGGCGGAGCAGGCTCGAGCGGCCAAGTGGCTTATTCCTGCGCCTATTTCTTATGTTCTTATCTCAGCACCTTGTTCTCATGGGGAGATCAGCCTCGATGTATCTCAGCACCTTGTTCTCATGGGGAGATCAGCCTCGATGTATCTCAGCACCTTGTTCTCATGGGGAGATCAGCCTCGATGTATCTCAGCACCTTGTTCTCATGGGGAGATCAGCCTCGATGTATCTCAGCACCTTGTTCTCATGGGGAGATCAGCCTCGATGTATCTCAGCACCTTGTTCTCATGGGGAGATCAGCCTCGATGTATCTCAGCACCTTGTTCTCATGGGGAGATCAGCCTCGATGTATCTCAGCACCTTGTTCTCATGAACCTTAACAGCAGAACCAAAAGGTTTCTTTCTCCGAGCCCTCTTGGTAACCCTGAGACCTGGCGACTCTGCCCCAAGTAGAACAGTGCATCCTTCCTGCCCATTTTCTGTAGCATTGCCCTGCAGCCACCAGTAAACGAAGCCACGTTGGAAAAGGTTCAAGCTCTTGCCTCTACACAAGGGCAGGAGTATGGATTACTCTTCACAATCTTCACCCTCCTGCCACTGAGGAATAATCTCACCTGCACTGAGGTCTGCCCCCACCCCAACCCAAGGCAATGCACCAGTAGCATTTGCAGCCCAATTCCTTGCCCTTCTGCATAAGACGTAGGAGCAGGAGTCGGTCGTTTGGCCTCTCGAGCCTGCTCCACCATTCAATAAGATCATGACTGATCTGATCTTGGTCTCAACTCCACTTCCCTGCCTGCTCCCCATAACCCTCGACTCCCTTATCGGTCAAATATCTGCCTAACTCCACCTTAAATATATTCAATGACCCAGCATCCACAGCTCTCTGGGGAAGAGAATTCCAAAGGTTCACGACCCTCTGAGAGAAGAAGTTCCTCATTTCCGTTTTAAACGGGTGCCCCCTTATTCTGAAATTATGCCCCCTAGTTCTAGATTCCCCCACGAGGGGAAACATCCTCTCTGTATCTACTCTGTCAAGCCCCTTCAGAATCTTACATGTTTCAATAAGATCCCCTCTCATTCTTCTAAACTCCAATGAGTATAGGCCCAACCTGCTCAACCTTTCCTCATAAGACAAGCCCTTCATCTCAGGAATCAACCTCGTGAACCTTCTCTGAACTGCCTCCAATGCAAGTATATCCTTCCTTAAGTAAGGAGACCAAAACTGTACGCAGTACTCCAGGTGTGGTCTCACCAACGCCCTGTACAGTTGTAACAGGACTTCCCTACTCCTGGACACTGGATTAGCGCAGCCTTCTTGTGTTGGAGAGAAGGAGCAGGGGGGGGTGCCTGCTCCGACAACCTCCCGCCGCCAGGTGGGGCTGTGGGCAGAGTCTTTGAAGTGAAGCTACACCTCTGCCGGCGGCCAGGGTTGACGGTGGGGCAGGTTACGCCGAGTGCCATTGCAGCAATGTTCCCGCTAAAATTTCGTTGTTGTGCGCGGCCAGTTTTTTTTCGCCGCGCGGTACTTTTAACACTTTCTGCGTGGCCTGTGCAGGCGCGGTATTTAAGACCTTGTGAGCGGCCTGCACGGCACCTTCGAGATTGCTGCATGCACATGCGCAGCTTAGAAGGGACATTGCCCACGGCTCAGTTTTAACCTAAACCACCTATCGGAAAAGTGACTGGATCGTGTGCAACACTGGTTTAATACCGCTCCCCAATTTCAGTCTCCGTTGATGTCTGCGGTGAGTGATATCCAGGCGGGGGTGTAAAACCGGCGTTCCGCCCCATCCCATGGGATTCCCGCCCGAAGAGTTAGGCTAAAATTATTCCCCCTCCCCCAGGCCGCAGTCTCCACCAGCCAGCCTGCCGTCAGGGCCATAGGGCTCCATTATGTCGGGTCAGTCAGTGTGTAACAGTAGAGGGACAGTAGTTTAGCCTCCACACTGTCGAGTCTCTGAACTCGGCCGCACTGCTCTGGGGAAGTCCGCAGTGGGGAGACATTTCCTCCTGGATGGGAGGAACGAGAAAACTGAACCCCCCCCCCCCCCAGTCCCTGTCCTGGATATCCTGGAGTGGACCTCCCTGGATCTCTCGTTCCTGGAGTGTCAGCCATGGAGACCAGGCAACGCATCTCCACTACACTCCACTACTGGCTGAGTATAGGTGGGGAGTCCACGCACACGAGAGGGCAAGAGGCCCAGGGGTTTAAAGGCGAGGGGCCCAGGGGTTTAAAGGCGAGGGGCCCAGGGGTTTAAAGGCGAGGGGCCCAGGGATTTAAAGGCGAGGGGCCCAGGGGTTTAAAGGCGAGGGGCCCAGGGGTTTAAAGGCGAGGGGCCCAGGGGTTTAAAGGCGAGGGGCCCAGGGGTTTAAAGGCGAGGGGCCCAGGGGTTTAAAGGCGAGAGGCTCAGAGGTGTGAAGGCGAGGGGCCCAGGGGTTTAAAGGCGAGGGGCCCAGGGGTGTGAAGGCGAGGGGCCCAGGGGTTTAAAGGTGAGGGGCCCAGGGGTGTGAAGGCGAGGGGCCCACGGGTGTGAAGGCGAGGGGCCCAGGGGTGTGAAGGCGAGGGGCCCAGGGGTTTAAAGGCGAGGGGCCCAGGGGTTTAAAGGCGAGGGGCCCAGGGGTGTGAAGGCGAGGGGCCCAGGGGTTTAAAGGCGAGGGGCCCAGGGGTTTAAAGGCGAGGGGCCCAGGGGTGTGAAGGCGAAGGGCCCAGGGGTTTAAAGGCGAGGGGCCCAGGGGTTTAAAGGCGAGGGGCCCAGGGGTGTGAAGGCGAGGGGCCCAGGGGTTTAAAGGCGAGGGGCCCAGGGGTTTAAAGGCAGGGGGCCCAGGGGTTTAAAGGCGAGGGGCCCAGGGGTGTGAAGGCGAGGGGCCCAGGGGTTTAAAGGCGAGGGGCCCAGGGGTGTGAAGGCGAGGGGCCCAGGGGTTTAAAGGCGAGGGGCCCAGGGGTGTGAAGGCGAGGGGCCCAGGGGTTTAAAGGCGAGGGGCCCAGGGGTTTAAAGGCGAGGGGCCCAGGGGTTTAAAGGCGAGAGGCTCAGAGGTGTGAAGGCGAGGGGCCCAGGGGTTTAAAGGCGAGGGGCCCAGGGGTGTGAAGGCGAGGGGCCCAGGGGTTTAAAGGCGAGAGGCCCAGAGGTGTGAAGGCGAGGGGCCCAGGGGTTTAAAGGCGAGGGGCCCAGGGGATAAAGGCGAGGGGCCCAGGGGTTTAAAGGCGAGGGGCCCAGGGGTTTAAAGGCGAGGGGCCCAGGAGTTTAAAGGCGAGGGGCCCAGGGGTTTAAAGGCGAGGGGCCCAGGGGTTTAAAGGCGAGGGGCCCAGGGGTTTAAAGGCGAGAGGCCCAGGGGTTTAAAGGCGAGGGGCCCAGGGGTTTAAAGGCGAGGGGCCCAGGAGTTTAAAGGCGAGGGGCCCAGGGGTTTAAAGGCGAGGGGCCCAGGGGTTTAAAGGCGAGAGGCCCAGGGGTTTAAAGGCGAGGGGCCCAGGGGTTTAAAGGCGAGGGGCCCAGGGGTTTAAAGGCGAGAGGCCCAGGGGTTTAAAGGCGGGAGGCCCAGGGGTTTAAAGGCGAGGGGCCCAGGGGTTTAAAGGCGAGGGGCCCAGGAGTTTAAAGGTGAGGGGCCCAGGAGTTTAAAGGCGAGGGGCCCAGGGGTTTAAAGGCGAGGGGCCCAGGGGTTTAAAGGCGAGAGGCCCAGGGGTTTAAAGGCGAGGGGCCCAGGGGTTTAAAGGCGAGGGGCCCAGGGGTTTAAAGGCGAGAGGCCCAGGGGTTTAAAGGCGAGGGGCCCAGGGGTTTAAAGGCGAGGGGCCCAGGAGTTTAAAGGCGAGGGGCCCAGGGGTTTAAAGGCGAGGGGCCCAGGGGTTTAAAGGCGAGAGGCCCAGGGGTTTAAAGGCGAGAGGCCCAGGGGTTTAAAGGCGAGAGGCCCAGGGGTTTAAAGGCGAGAGGCCCAGGGGTTTAAAGGCGAGGGGCCCAGGGGTTTAAAGGCGAGGGGCCCAGGGGTTTAAAGGCGAGAGGCTCAGAGGTGTGAAGGCAGACGATGGAAACTTGTGTGTGAAGTACCGAGATGTCCTTATTTGTCACCTTTTCACAAGAATACTAAGGCCTAGAAATTGGGTTGAGGCGCCAAAGTGGCGCAAAAGTCGCCTGAGCGCCGGATTTAGCGCAGCGATCGGAGTGATACCGATCGCCAGAAATTCAGTTTCAGTGCCCCTCGAGGGACACGGGGCGAGGCTCGAGGCGCTCCGCGTCCCTCTTAGGGCGCTGAAACTGATTATCACAGCGCCACACGCTGCGGCACGGCACGCTGCGGTACTGCAGGCCTTCCTCCCACTGTTAAGGGGGAGGTGCCTGCAACAGCGCGATCCCCGCTCGCGAGTGCCGGCAAATGAGCCCGGCACCAAGGAGAAGTGCCGGGCTCTCGGGAAACAGCCGGCAATGCCGCGGTGGTGGGGGTTAGGAGGCCAGGGACGGAGGTGCTGGCAGGCAGCCGCCGAAAAAGCGGCCGCCCCGCACCTCCACCTTAACTTGCGCCGCTGCCGGCACAGTAAGGCCCCGTGAACCGGGTGCGGGTAGCGAACGGCGCAACTGCGCTACCAAATATCGCGAACGGGGCACGAATGGGGCGCTTCGCACACCGATGATGTCATCGGTGGCGGCGCAGCGCAACAGGCTAACGCCACCATTAGCGCCCCTACTAAATATCGCGGGAGGCGCAGCCAGTGGCGCTACAGCCACTGCCTGCCTCTTCAGGCGCTAACAGGTGGCGCTACTCACCCAATTTCTCCCCCTAAGTGTTTTATTTAATGACTTCAAAGTACTGTATGTTGTACAAAATCACCTGTCGACAATATAACTTTTTTTAAACTTGTGTCTCTGCGCCTTGCTTGTCCATATTTAGAATGGGGATCGCCCGTGTAAATTTGTTGGGCCGAATGGCCTGTGTCTGTGCTGTAAAGTGCTGTGTAAATCTCTGAAGCCACGACAAAGTCCCGCTCCCCTGCCCCTTGTCCGCGCCTGCCCTTTTGCCCTGTGTATAACCGCGCTGTGTTGCCCCCCCACCCCCTTCCCGGATAGGAGGAGAACATCTGTCTGCACTGGGCTGCCTTCGCTGGCTCCTCCGACATCGCTGAGGTGCTTCTCAATGCCAGGTGCGACCTGCAGGCGGTGAACATGCACGGAGACACCCCGCTACACATCGCAGCTCGCGAGAACTTCTACGATTGCGTCATGTACGTATGCACCTTGCTTTGGAATAAATGTTTGTTCTTGCGATGCGGGCGTTACTGGCAAGGTCACACTCATTGGCCCCTCCTCCCTAAACTGCCCGTACTGTAGCTATTCTGGACTTGACTATTCCAACGCTCTCCTGGCCAGACTCCCATCTATAGGAAACTTTTTTTTATCCGGCACCGACGGGACCGACGTGGTGCCGGTTCATCAAAAATTCCGGATAACCGAACGCTATAGTAAAAGATAGGGATAGCTGAGAGCTCCGTATAAAGCAACAAACCCTGTTGCTTAGCAACAGGTGCAGAA
Organism: Somniosus microcephalus; assembly: GCF_052327205.1. Taxonomy (NCBI): domain Eukaryota; kingdom Metazoa; phylum Chordata; class Chondrichthyes; order Squaliformes; family Somniosidae; genus Somniosus; species Somniosus microcephalus. The sequence continues at coordinate 163,427,013 of NW_028225179.1, read as the reverse complement.
CAATGGTCACAAGTTCCAAGCGTCTCTGTAGCTTAGCAACAGCTGCAGCCACACCCTTGCACAGCAACAGATGGAGGAAGACAAGTACAATATGAAGTAAAACTTACCTGAACCTACTCCTGAATTTTGCCGGTTAACCGAGATTTCCGGTTATTTAGGTGCCGGTAAATCGAGAGTTTCCTGTACCACCCTCCGTAAACTTCAGCTCCTCCAAAACTCTGCTGCCCCATGTCCTAACTCACACCAAGTCCCGTTCACCCATCTCCCCTGTGCTCGCTGACCTACATTGGCTCCCGGTTAAGCAGCGCATCGATTTTAAAATTCTCATCCTTGTTTTCAAGTCCTACCATGGCCTCGCCCCTCCCTATCTCTGTAACCTCCTCTAGCCCCACCACGCCTCCCGAGATCTCGGCGCTCCTCCAATTCTGGCCTCTTGCGCATCCCCGATTTTAGTCGCTCCACCATTGGCGGCCGTGCCTTCAGCTGCCTAGGGCCCTAAGCTCGGGAATTTGGATACGGTAACATAGTGGTTATGTTACTGGACCAGTAATCCAGAGGCCTGGACTGATGATCCAGAGACGTGAGTTCACATCCCACCACGGCAGCTGGGGAATTTAAATTCAGTTAGTTAAATAAATCTGGGTTGAAAAGCGAGGATCAGTAATGGTAACCACGAGATGACCGGATTGTTGTAAAAACCCATCTGGTTCACTAATGTCCTTTAGGGAAGGGAACATCGAAACATAGAAGATAGGAGCAGGAGTAGGCCATTCGGCCCCTCGAGCCTGCTCCGCCATTCAATGAGATCATGGCTGATCATCCAAATTCAGTACCCTGTCCCTGCTTTCTCCCCATATCCCTTGATCCCTTTAGCCTCAAGAAATATATCCAACTCTTTCTTGAATATATTTAATGAACTGGCCTCCACCGCCCTCTGTGGTAGAGAATTCCACAGGTTCATCACTCTCTGGGTGAAGAAATTCCTCCTCATTTCAGTCCTAAATGGCTTACTCCTTATGACAATGACCCCTGGTTCTGGACTCCCCGACCATCAGGAACATCCTTCCTGCATCTAGTCTGTCCAGACCTGACAGAATTTTATAAGTTTCAATGAGATCCCCTCTCAATCTTCTAAACTCCAGTGAGTATAAGCCCAATCGACACAATCTGTCCTCGTACGTCATTCCTGCCATCCCAGGTATCAGCCTGGTGAATCTTCGCTGCACTCCCTCCATGGCAAGAACGTCCTTCCTCAGATAAGGCGACCAAAACTGCACACAATACTCAATCTGCCGTCCTTACCTGGCCTGGCCTATATGTGACTCCAGACCCACAGCAATGTGGTTGACTCTGAACTACCCCTCTGAAATGGCCGAGCAAGCCACACAGTTGTAGCAAACCGTGACAAAGGAGTATAACAGCACTGTGGGAGCACCTTCACCACACGGACTGCAGCGGTTAAAGAAGGCAGCTCACCACCACCACCTTCTCGAGGGCAAGTAGGGATGGCCAATAAATGCTGGCCTTGCCTAAATGCAGCGACGGCCACATCCCGTGAACAGATTTTTTTTAAATTTCCCTCCCTAAACCTCTCCAGCCTCTCTTTCTCTCTCTCTCTCCTCCTTTAAGACGCTCCTTAAAACCTGCCTCTTTGACCAAGCTTTTGGTCATCTGCCCTAATTACAGGTATGTGGCTCGGTGTCAAATTTTGTTTGATAACGCTCCTGTGAAGCGCCTTGGGACGTTTTACTACCTTAAAAGTCGCTGTATAAAAGCAGGTGGTGATTGTTGTTTTACGACTCTAACAAACCCAGCCACCGCAGCGCGCTTTAATATTCAACTGCATAGCGTGGGACTGGAGACACAAGTGGAACAGGCCAGGCCGGGGTGACCCGACCAACCTCCCAAAACTGCAGCCCCATCATTAAAAGTTACACTGCTCTGGAAGAAGTAGGAAACTTTTAAAACGTGTTTTTTTTCCATCCTTATTCTTTTAGTGATTCGAGAAATCTGTATCTTAAGGGGTTTAAAATGCCACTTCCCATCTGTTTTGTTCTGTAAAGGGCTTTTATTTGTAAATTATGTTCAGTGTCCTAATGGAGCCAAAGGGACGAAAAGACAAACCGATATATAAATATATATATATATATAAACCGGTACGAATTCTCTACCACAGAAGGCAGTAGAGGCCAATTCACTAAATATATTCAAGAAGGAGTTGGATATATTTCTTAAGGCTAAAGGGATCAAGGGATATGGGGAGAAGGCAGGGACCGGGTACTGAATTTGGATGATCAGCCATGATCTCATTGAATGGCGGAGCAGGCTCGAGGGGCCGAATGGCCGACTCCTGCTCCTATCTTCTATGTTTCTATGAGTCATAAATTGCACTGCTGCAATTCTGCATTTTGCCAGTAGAGGTCGCTGCAACTTACCTGTTGGCAAAAACGGACATTGCATCAGTACAGGTGAGAGGATGTCAGTCTGTGCATTTTAGCACAGACGAACAGAGGTGAACAGACGCACACGCACAAACAGACGCACACACGCAAACAGACGCACACGCTCAAACAGACGCACACGCGCAAACAGACGCACACACGCAAACAGACGCACACACGCAAACAGACGCACACGCTCAAACAGACGCACACGCTCAAACAGACGCACATGCAAACAGACGCACACGCACACAGATGCACACGCAAACAGATGCATGCACAGACGCACACGCGAACAGACGCACGCGAACAGACACGCACACGCAAACACACGCGAACAGACACGCAAACACGCGCACACGCAAACGCACGCAAACAGACGCGCACACACAAACAGACGCACACACGCAAACAGACACACACACACACAAACAGACGCACACACACAAACAGACGCACACACGCAAACAGACACACACACACAAACAGACACACACACACAAACAGACGCGCGCACACAAACAGACGCGCACACGCAAACACGCGCACACGCAAACACACGAACAGACGCACACACACAAACAGACACGCAAACAGACGCACACACGCAAACAGACGCACACACACAAACAGACGCACACACACACAGACGCACACACACAAACAGACGCATACACGCAAACAGACGCACACACAAACAGACGCACACACGCACACACGCAAACAGACGCACACGCACACAGATGCACACGCAAACAGATGCATGCACAGACGCACACGCGAACAGACGCACGCGAACAGACACGCACACGCAAACACACGCGAACAGACACGCGCACACGCAAACGCACGCAAACAGACGCGCACGCACAAACAGACGCGCACACACAAACAGACGCGCACACACAAACAGACGCACACACGCAAACAGACACACACACACAAACAGACGCACACACGCAAACAGACACACACACACAAACAGACGCGCACACACAAACAGACGCACACACGCAAACAGACACACACACACAAACAGACGCACACACACAAACAGACGCACACACGCAAACAGACACACACACACAAACAGACACACACACACAAACAGACGCGCGCACACAAACAGACGCGCACACGCAAACACGCGCACACGCAAACACACGAACAGACGCACACACACAAACAGACACGCAAACAGACGCACACACGCAAACAGACGCACACACACAAACAGACGCACACACACACAGACGCACACACACAAACAGACGCATACACGCAAACAGACGCACACACAAACAGACGCACACACGCAAACAGACGCACACACGCAAACAGACGCACACGCGAACAGACGCACACACAAACAGACGCACACACGCAAACAGACACGCAAACAGACACACGCAAACAGACGCACACACACAAACAGACGCACACGCGAACAGACGCACACACAAACAGACGCACACACGCAAACAGACGCACGCAAACAGACGCGCACACACACACAAACAGACGCTCACACGCAAACAGACGCGCACACACGCAAACAGACGCGCACACACAAACAGACGCACACACACACAAACAGACGCACACGCAAACAGACACACGCAAACAGACACACACGCAAACAGACGCACGCGCAAACAGACGCACACACACAAACAGACGCACACACACAAACAGACGCACACGCAAACAGACACACGCAAACAGACACACACGCAAACAGACGCACGCGCAAACAGACGCACACACGCGAACAGACGCACACACAAACAGACGCACACGCGAACAGACGCACACACAAACAGACGCACACAGAAACAGACGCACACACGCAAACAGACGCACACACGCAAACAGACGCACACACGCAAACAGACGCACACGCAAACAGACGCACACGCAAACAGACGCACACGCGCAAACAGACGCACACGCGCAAACAGACGCGCACACACAAACAGACGCGCACACAAACAGACGCGCGCACACACAAACAGACGCACACACACAAACAGACGCACACACACAAACAGACGCTCACACGCAAACAGACACACGCGAACAGACGCACACACACAAACAGACACACACGCAAACAGACGCGCACACACAAACAGACGCTCACACGCAAACAGACACACACGCGAACAGACGCACACACAAACAGACACACACACACAAACAGACGCAAACAGACGAACACAGGTGAACAGACGCACACACACAAACAGACGCACACACGCGAACAGACGCACACACAAACAGACGCACACACGCGAACAGACGCACACACGCGAACAGACGCACACACACAAACAGACGCACACGCAAACAGACGCACACGCAAACAGACGCACACACGCAAACAGACGCACACGCAAACAGGCGCGCGCACAAACAGACGCACACACAAACAGACGCACACACACAAACAGACGCACACACGCAAACAGACACGCAAACAGACACACACAAACAGACGCACACACGCGAACAGACGCACGCAAACAGACGCACACACACACACACACACAAACAGACGCTCACGCAAACAGACGCTCACACGCACAAACAGACGCACACACACAAACAGACGCACACACACAAACAGACGCACACACGCAAACAGACACATGCAAACAGACACACGCAAACAGACGCACACGCAAACAGACGCACACACGCGAACAGACGCACACGCGAACAGACGCACACACACAAACAGACGCACACGCAAACAGACGCACACACGCAAACAGACGCACACGCAAACAGGCGCGCGCACAAACAGACGCACACACAAACAGACGCACACACACAAACAGACGCACACACGCAAACAGACACACAAACAGACACACACAAACAGACGCACACACGCGAACAGACGCACGCAAACAGACGCACACACACACACACAAACAGACGCTCACGCAAACAGACGCTCACGCACAAACAGACGCACACACGCAAACAGACACATGCAAACAGACACACACGCAAACAGACGCACATGCAAACAGACGCACACACGCGAACAGATGCACAAACGCGAACAGACGCACACACAAACAGAAGCACACGCGAACAGACGCACACACACAAACAGACGCACACACAAACAGACGCACACAGAAACAGACGCACACAGAAACAGACGCACACACGCAAACAGACGCACACACGCAAACAGACGCACACACACAAACAGACGCGCGCACACAAACAGACGCACACACACAAACAGACGCACACACACAAACAGACACACACACACAAACAGACGCACACACACAAACAGACGCTCACACGCAAACAGACACGCGCGAACAGACGCACACACACAAACAGACACACGCAAACAGACGCGCACACACAAACAGACGCTCACACGCAAACAGACACACACACACAAACAGACGCACACACACGAACAGACGCACACACACAAACAGATGCACACACAGACGCGCGCGCACAGACGCACACACACAAACAGACACACACGCAAACAGGCGCACACACGCAAACAGACGCACACCCAACAGACGCTCACACACAAACAGACGCACACACACAAACAGACGCACACACACAAACAGACGCACACACGCAAACAGACACATGCAAACAGACACACACGCAAACAGACGCACACGCAAACAGACGCACACACGCGAACAGACGCACACACGCGAACAGACGCACACACAAACAGATGCACACGCGAACAGACGCACACACACAAACAGACGCACACACAAACAGACGCACACAGAAACAGACGCACACGCAAACAGACGCACACACGCAAACAGACGCACACACACAAACAGACGCGCGCACACAAACAGACGCGCACACACAAACAGACGCGCACACACAAACAGACGCACACACACAAACAGACACACACACGCAAACAGACGCACACACGCAAACAGACGCACACACACAAACAGACGCGCGCACACAAACAGACGCGCACACACAAACAGACGCACACACACAAACAGACACACACACACACAAACAGACGCTCACACGCAAACAGACACGCGCGAACAGACGCACACACACAAACAGACACACGCGAACAGACGCACACACAAACAGACACACACACACAAACAGACGCACACACACGAACAGACGCACACACACAAACAGATGCACACACAGACGCGCGCGCACAGACGCACACACAGACGCACACACACAAACAGACACACACGCAAACAGGCGCACACACGCAAACAGACGCACACCCAACAGACGCTCACACGCAAACAGACGCACACACACAAACAGACGCGCACACACACAAACACACGCACACACACAAACAGACGCACACACACAAACAGACGCACACACAGACGCACACACGCAAACAGACGCACACACGCAAACAGACGCACACACACACACACAAACAGACGCACACACGCAAACAGACGCACACACACACACACACAAACAGACGCTCACACGCAAACAGACGCACACGCAAACAGGCGCGCACACACAAACAGACGCACACACAAACACGCACACACAAACAGACGCACACACACAAACAGACGCACACACGCAAACAGACACGCAAACAGACACACGCAAACAGACGCACACACACAAACAGACGCACACACGCGAACAGACGCACACACACAAACAGACGCACACGCAAACAGACGCACACGCGCAAACAGACGCACACGCGCAAACAGACGCACACGCGCAAACAGACGCGCACACACAAACAGACGCGCACACAAACAGACGCACACACACAAACAGACGCACACACGCAAACAGACGCGCACACACACACAAACACGCTCACACGCAAACAGACGCGCACACACGCAAACAGACGCGCGCACACACAAACAGACGCACACACACAAACAGACGCACACACACAAACAGACGCACACGCAAACAGACACACGCAAACAGACGCACACACGCGAACAGACGCACACGCAAACAGACGCACACGCGAACAGACGCACACACACAAACAGACGCACACAGAAACAGACGCACACAGAAACAGACGCACACACGCAAACAGACGCACACACGCAAACAGACGCACACACACAAACAGACGCACACGCAAACAGACGCACACGCGCAAACAGACGCGCACACACAAACAGACGCGCACACACAAACAGACGCGCACACACACAAACAGACGCACACACACAAACAGACGCACACACACAAACAGACGCTCACACGCAAACAGACAGACGCACACACACAAACAGACACACACGCAAACAGACGCGCACACACAAACAGACGCTCACACGCAAACAGACACACACGCGAACAGACGCACACACAAACAGACACACACACACAAACAGACGCACACACGCAAACAGACGAACACAGGTGAACAGACGCACACACGCAAACAGACGAACACACGCGAACAGACGCACACACAAACAGACGCACACACGCGAACAGACGCACACACGCGAACAGACGCACACACGCGAACAGACGCACACGCAAACAGACGCACACGCAAACAGACGCACACACGCAAACAGACGCACACGCAAACAGGCGCGCGCACAAACAGACGCACACACACAAACAGACGCACACACGCAAACAGACGCACACACACAAAGACGCACACACGCGAACAGACGCACGCAAACAGACGCACACACACACACACACAAACAGACGCTCACACGCAAACAGACGCTCACGCACAAACAGACGCACACACACAAACAGACGCACACACACAAACAGACGCACACACGCAAACAGACACATGCAAACAGACACACACGCAAACAGACGCACACGCAAACAGACGCACACACGCGAACAGACGCACACACGCGAACAGACGCACACACACAAACAGACGCACACGCGAACAGACGCACACACACAAACAGACGCGCACACACAAACAGACGCTCACACGCAAACAGACAGACGCACACACACAAACAGACACACGCAAACAGACGCGCACACACAAACAGACGCTCACATGCAAACAGACACACACGCGAACAGACGCACACACAAACAGACACACACACACAAACAGACGCACACACGCAAACAGACGAACACAGGTGAACAGACGCACACACGCAAACAGACGAACACGCGAACAGACGCACACACAAACAGACGCACACACGCGAACAGACGCACACACGCGAACAGACGCACACACGCGAACAGACGCACACGCGAACAGACGCACACGCAAACAGACGCACACGCAAACAGACGCACACACGCAAACAGACGCACACGCAAACAGGCGCGCGCACACAAACAGACGCACACACAAACAGACGCACACACACAAACAGACGCACACACGCAAACAGACACACGCAAACAGACGCACACACACAAACAGACGCACACACGCGAACAGACGCACGCAAACAGACGCACACACACACACACAAACAGACGCTCACACGCAAACAGACGCTCACACGCACAAACAGACGCACACACACAAACAGACGCACACACACAAACAGACGCACACACGCAAACAGACACATGCAAACAGACACACACGCAAACAGACGCACACGCAAACAGACGCACACACGCGAACAGACGCACACACGCGAACAGACGCACACACAAACAGACGCACACGCGAACAGACGCACACACACAAACAGACGCACACACAAACAGACGCACACACAAACAGACGCACACAGAAACAGACGCACACAGAAACAGACGCACACACGCAAACAGACGCACACACGCAAACAGACGCGCACACACAAACAGACGCGCACACACAAACAGACGCGCACACACAAACACGCACACACACAAACAGACGCTCACACGCAAACAGACACGCGCGAACAGACGCACACACACAAACAGACGCTCACGCAAACAGACACACACACACAAACAGACGCACACACACGAACAGACGCACACACACAAACAGATGCACACACAGACGCGCGCGCACAGACGCACACACACAAACAGACACACACGCAAACAGACGCACACCCAACAGACGCTCACACGCAAACAGACGCACACACACAAACAGACGCACACACACAAACAGACGCACACACGCAAACAGACACATGCAAACAGACACACACGCAAACAGACGCACACGCGAACAGACGCACACACGCGAACAGACGCACACACAAACAGACGCACACACACAAACAGACGCACACAGAAACAGACGCACACAGAAACAGACGCACACACGCAAACAGACGCACACACGCAAACAGACGCACACACACAAACAGACGCGCGCACACAAACAGACGCGCACACACAAACAGACGCGCACACACAAACAGACGCGCACACGCAAACAGACGCACACACGCAAACAGACGCGCGCACACAAACAGACGCGCGCACACAAACAGACGCGCACACACAAACAGACGCACACACACAAACAGACACACACACACAAACAGACGCACACACACAAACAGACACGCGCGAACAGACGCACACACACAAACAGACACACGCAAACAGACGCGCACACACAAACAGACACACGCGAACAGACGCACACACACAAACAGACACACACACACAAACAGACGCACACACACAAACAGATGCACACACAGACGCGCGCGCACAGACGCACACACAGACGCACACACACAAACAGACACACACGCAAACAGGCGCACACCCAACAGACGCTCACACGCAAACAGACGCACACACACACAAACAGACGCACACACACAAACAGACGCACACACAGACGCACACACGCAAACAGACGCACACACACACACACAAACAGACGCACACACGCAAACAGACGCACACACACACACACACAAACAGACGCACACACGCAAACAGACGCACACACACACACACACAAACAGACGCACACACGCAAACAGACGCACACACACACACACACAAACAGACGCACACACACACACACACACACAAACAGACGCACACACACACACACACAAACAGACGCACACACGCAAACAGACGCACACGCTCAAACAGACGCACACGCTCAAACAGACGCACACGCAAACAGACGCACACGCAAACAGACGCACACAAACAGACGCACACACAAACAGACGCACACACAAACAGACGCACACAAACAGACACACACTCACAAACAGACGCACACACTCAAACAGACGCACACACACAAACAGACGCACACACACACAAACAGACGCACACACTCACAAACAGACGCACACACAAACAGACACACACACACAAACAGACGCACACACACAAACAGATGCACACACAGACGCGCGCGCACAGACGCACACACAGACGCACACACACAAACAGACACACACGCAAACAGGCGCACACCCAACAGACGCTCACACGCAAACAGACGCACACACACAAACAGACGCGCACACACACAAACACACGCACACACACAAACAGACGCACACACACAAACAGACGCACACACAGACGCACACACGCAAACAGACGCACACACGCAAACAGACGCACAGACGCACACACGCAAACAGACGCACACACACACACAAACAGACGCACACACGCAAACAGACGCACACACACACACACACAAACAGACGCACACACGCAAACAGACGCACACACACACACACACAAACAGACGCACACACACACACACACAAACAGACGCACACACACACACACACAAACAGACGCACACACGCAAACACGCACACGCTCAAACAGACGCACACGCTCAAACAGACGCACACGCTCAAACAGACGCACACGCAAACAGACGCACACAAACAGACGCACACGCAAACAGACGCACACAAACAGACGCACACACAAACAGACGCACACACAAACACGCACACACAAACAGACGCACACACACAGACGCACACACAAACAGACGCACACAAACAGACGCACACACTCACAAACAGACGCACACACACAAACAGACGCACACAAACAGACACACACTCACAAACAGATGCACACACACAAACAGACGCACACACTCACAAACAGATGCACACACACAAACAGACGCACACACACAAACAGACGCACACACACAGACGCACACACAAACAGACGCACACAAACAGACGCACACAAACAGACGCACACAAACAGACGCACACACAAACAGACGCACACACAAACAGACGCACACACACAGACGCACACACAAACAGACGCACACACTCACAAACAGATGCACACACACAAACAGACGCACACAAACAGATGCACACACACAAACAGACGCACACACACAAACAGACGCACACACACAGACGCACACAAACAGACGCACACAAACAGACGCACACAAACAGACGCACACACAAACAGACGCACACAAACAGACGCACACACAAACAGACGCACACACACAGACGCACACACAAACAGACGCACACAAACAGACGCACACAAACAGACGCACACACACAAACAGATGCACACACACAAACAGACGCACACACACAGACGCACACACAAACAGACGCACACAAACAGACGCACACACTCACAAACAGATGCACACACACAAACAGACGCTCACGCAAACAGACACACGCACACGCAAACAGACACGCACACTCAAACAGACGCACACGCAAACACGCGAACAGACAGGCACACGCAAACAGACGCACACAGGCAAACACGCACGCAAACATGCGCGAACAGACAGGCACACGCAAACAGACGCACACACGCAAACACGCAAACATGCGCGAACAGACACATGCACACGCAAACAGACGCACACACGCAAACAGACATGCACAGACGCACACGTGAACAGACGCACACACACACGCAAACAGACGCGCACGCAATCATTAGGAACGGTAGCATAGTGTTTATGTCACTGGGCTAGTAATCCAGAGGCCTGGACTGATGATCCAGAGACGTGAGTTCAAATTCTACCACGGCAGCTGGGGAATTTAAATTCAGTGAAATAAACCTGGAATAAAAAAAGCTAGTATCAGTTAGAAACTAGCGGGTTGTTGTAAAAACCCATCTAGTTCACTAATGGGAAGGAAATCTGCCGTCCTTACCCGGTCTGGCCGATATGTGACTCCAGACCCACAGCAAGGTGGTTGACTCTTACCTGCCCCTCTGAAATGGCCACTCGATTGTACAAGGCGGCGGCTCGCCACCACCACCTTCTCAAGGGCAATTAGGGATGGGCAATAAATGCTGGCCCTGCCAGCGACGTCCACATCGCGAAAATGGATTAAAAAATCTAGTTGAGGTGTTTAAGATGATTAAAGGATTTGATGGGGTAGATAGACAGAAACTGTATCCTCTGGTGGGGGAGGGGAGGCCAGAAGAAAGGGCAGAACCTTAAAATTAAAGCTAGGCCGTTCAGGGGTGATGTCAGGAAGCCGCTCTCTCCCCAAAAAAGGGTCAGTTGGAAGTATCAGAACTGAGAGATTTTCGTTCGGCAAGAGTAATTAAAAGATACGGAGCCGAGGCGCATAAATGGAGTGAAGGTACCGATCAACCATGATCTAATTGATTGGCGGAACAGACTCGAGGGGCCGAATGGCCTCCTCCGGTTGCTGCGAGACAGGGAAGCCTGGGTTGAGAGGTGAAGCCTGCAGTGTTCGGTCTCACTGAGCTCCTTGTGGTGTTGCAGACTGTTCCTGTCCCGCGGAGCGAACATCGAGGTGAAGAACCGCGAGGGGGACACCCCGTTGGATTGCTGCGTTGTCAACTCGCAGGTCTGGTTCGCCCTCCAGCTCAACAAGCGGCTGAAGCAAGGCGTAGTCAATCGGGCGGTCCGCACTGAGAAGATCGTCAGCAGGTGAGCACGTTTCTGTGCTGGGGCGGGGGGGGGGAATGGAACACAGAGAATGCTCCGGTCGAGTATTCTCAACAGGCCTTCGATAAGGTACCACACGGCAGGCTCCTGACAAAGCTGTGGTGCTGGAGGACTGCTCATGTGGTACCATAGAAACATAGAAGATAGGAGCAGGAGTAGGCCATTCGGCCCCTCGAGCCTGCTCCGCCATTCAATGAGATCATGGCTGATCATCCAAATTCAGTACCCTGTCCCTGCCTTCTCCCCATATCCCTTGATCCCTTTAGCCTTAAGAAATATATCCAACTCCTTCTTGAATATATTTAATGACTTGGCCTCAACTGCCTTTTGTGGTAGAGAATTCCACAGGTTCACCACTCTCTGGGTGAAGAAATTCCTCCTCATCTCTGTCCTAAATGGCTTACCCCTTATCCTTAGACTGTGACCCCTGGTTCTGGACTCCCCCGCCATCGGGAACATCCTTACTGCATCTAGTCTGTCTAGTCCTGTTAGAATTTTATAAGTTTCAATGAGATCCCCTCTCATTCTTCTAAACTCCAGCGAGTATAAGCCCAATCGACCCAATCTCTCCTCATACATCATTCCTGCCATCCCAGGTATCAGTCTAGTGAATCTTCGCTGCACTCCCTCCATGGCAAGAACATCCTTCCTCAGATAAGGCAACCAAAACTGCACACAATACTCAAGGTGCAGTCTCACCAAGGCCCTGTACAACTGCAGCAAGACATCCTTGTTCCTGTACTCAAACCCTCTCGCTACGAAGGCCAACATACCATTTGCCTTCTTAACCGCCTGCTGCACCTGCATGCTTACCTTCAGCGACTGGTGCACAAGGACACCCAGGTCTCGTTGCACTTCCCCTTCTCCCAATCTATTGCCATTCAGATAATAATCTGCCTTCCTGTTTTTGCCACCAAAGTGGATAACCTCGCATTTATCCACATTATACTGCATCTGCCATGCATCTGCCCAATCGCCCAACCTGTCCAAATCATACTGGAGTTTCTCGGCATCCTCCTCACAGCACACACGCCCACCCAGCTTTGTGTCGTCTGCAAACTTGGAGATATTACATCTAGTTCCCTCATCTAGATCATTAATATATATTGTGAATAGCTGGGGTCCTAGCACCGATCCCTGCGGTACCCCACTATTCACTGCCTGCCACTCGGAAAAAGACCCTTGTTTAAAAAAGGGAGATAAGGATAGACCGAGTAATTACAGGCCAGTCAGCCTAACCTCGGGGGTGGGAAAATTATTGGAAAGTATTCTGAAGGACAGGATAAATCTTCATTTAGAAAGACACGGATTAATCAAGGACAGTCAGCACGGATTTGTTAAGGGAAGGTCGTGTCTGACAAACTTGATTGAATTTTTTGAGGAGGTAACAAGGAGGGTAGATGAGGGTAGTGCGTTTGATGTACAGGAAACTCTCGTTTAAACGGCACCTAAATATCCGGAATTCTCTATTAACCGGCAAAATTCTCACTCCGAAAACAACACCTCAATAACCGGCAATGTTGCCGAGTCCGAGTCTCCCGCGGTGGCCGAGTTAGTCAGTGGGGGTAGTTCTCCAAACTGCCACTGCTCGGCTTCTTGGCGCTGTCGGAAGCCGGAACACCTCAATACCCCTGTAACAGGAGTCTGACTCTCCCGCGCTGCCGGTAGTCTCTTCTGATCCGCCATTTTACAGGGGTACTGTGTGTCTCCCACGCTGCTGGTAGTCATTGCATTGCATTACCCTCAACTGGCAGTACTGTACTTAATCAAGCATCTTCCACCATCCATTTAACACAACATTCTGTAGGTGAGTACCCAATTACTGTATACTGCACATTTCTTGATTTTTTAATTTTTCTTTGTTAAAAATGGCTTCGGTAGATAACCCTCTCCGTCATCCGGAATTTTTGATCAACCGGCAACACGTCGGTGCCGGATACCAAAGAGTTTCCTGTAGTGTATATGGACTTTAGCAAGGCTTTTGATGAGGTTCCACATGGCAGACTGGTCACGAAGTTAAAAGCCCATGGGATCCAGGGCAAAGTGTCAAGTTGTATTCAAAACTGGCTCGGAGACAGGAAGCAGAGGGTAATGGTTGATGGGTGTTTTTGTGACTGGAAGGCTGTTTCCAGTGTGGTTCCGCAGGGCTCAGTACTAGGTCCCTTGCTTTTTGTGGTATATATCAATGATCTACACTTGAATATAGGGGGTATGATTAAGAAGTTTGCAGATGATACTAAAATCGGCTGTGTGGTTGATACTGAAGAAGGAAGCTGTAGACTGCAGGAAGATATCAATAAATTGGTCAGGTGGGCAGAACAGTGGCAAATGGAATTCAATCCGGAGAAGTGTATTTGGGGAGGGCTAACAAGGAAAGGGAATACACATTAAATGGTAGGACACCGAGTAGTGTCGAGGAACAAAGGGACCTTGGGGTGCATGTCCACAGATCCCTGAAGGTAGCAGGTCAGGCAGATAAAGTGGTTAAGAAGACATACGGAATGCTTGCCTTTATTAGCCATGGCATAGAATACAAGAGCAGAGGGGTTATGCTTCAACTGTATAAAACACCAGTTAGGCCTCAGCTAGAGTACTGCGTGCAGTTCTGGTCACCACATTACAGGAAAGATGTGATTGCACTAGAGAGGGTACAGAGGAGATTTACAAGGATGTTACCGGGAGTAGAGAATCTTAGCTATGAGGAAAGACTGGATAGGCTGGGCCTGTTTTCCTTGGAACAGAGGAGGCTGAGGGGAGACCTTATTGAGGTGTATAAAATTATGAGGGGCCTAGATAAAGTGGGTCGAAAGGACCTATTTCTCTTAGCAGAGGGGTCAAAAACCAGGGGGCACAGATTTAAAGTAATTGGTGGAAGGTTTAGAGGGGATTTGAGGGGAAATTTCTTCACCCAGAAGGTTGTGGGGGTCTGGAACTCACTGCCTGAAAGGGTGGTAGAGGCAGGAACCCTCACCACATTTAAAAAGTACTTGGATGTGCACTTGGGATGCTGTAACCTGCAGGGCTACGGACCAAGAGCTGGGAAGTGGGATTAGGCTGGATAGCTCTTTGTTGGCCGGCGCGGACACGATGCTGTAACTTTCTATGATTCTAGGACATTGTCGAGTCCGGGGTCAAATAGCTGAATGGATAGCAAATTGGCTAAAAAAAATTCGAAGGCAGAGAGTAGAGCGAAAGGGTGATTATTCAGATTGGGGGAATCACAGAATCACAGAAACCCCACAGTGCAGATAGAGGCCATTTCGGCCCATCGAGCCTGCACCGACACATATCCCACCCGATCCCCGTAACCCCTACACCAACACATATCCCACCCTATCCCCGTAACCCCACGTATTTAATCCCCCTAACACTAAGGGTCAATTTATCATAGCCAATCAACCTAACCCGCACATCTTTGGACTGTGGGAGGAAACCGGAGCACCCGGAGTAAACCCACGCAAACACGGGGAGAATGTGCAAATTCCACACAGACAGTCGCCCGAGGCCGGATTCGAACCCGGGTCCCTGGCGCTGTGAGGCAACAGTGCTAGGTAGAAAGCTGTTCCACAAGGACTGCACTGGGACCACTGTTATTCATAATTTACATTGACGATTTGGACTTAGAAATAAGTAACTCGCTATCAATTTTTGCAGATGATACCAAACTAGGGGGTGTAGCTAACACCGAGGAAGAATGCAGCATAATAGAAGACGTTAGAAAACCTACAGACTGGGCAGTTAAGTGGCAAAGGTAGATAAATGTGAGGTGATGCACTTTGGTAGGAAACCAGAAACATCACCCACACCTTAGAAAATACAAAACTGAATGGGGTAGAAGAGCAAAGGGATCTGGGGGATACAGGTGAACAAATCATTAGAAGCAGCATCGCAGGTCAGCAAAGCAATTAGAAATGCTAACAAAGCACCGGGATTTATTTCTAGGGTGAAATAAAGAATAGATTTGCCTTTCTAATCTAGGCTTTATTAACTTAAAAATCCTGTAGCACATCTTTCAACACCCAGTCCCAACTAAAGGCTGGAAAGAACTGAATTTAAGATGGCCACCACAAATCACATGACATCAACTACCAATGAGATTACAGCATATATCCCAAGGCAGGAAACAAACAACCAATCACAATACTTCTTACTAAACATAAAGAATAATCACCACATAGGGGTATAGAATTCAGAAGTAGTGAGGTTGTGTTAAGCTTGAACAGGACCCTGGTCAGGCCGCACTTAGAGGACTGTGCAAAGTTCTGGTCTCCATTCTATAAAAAAGGACATAGAAGCACTGGGGAAAGTGCAAAAACGAGGGCAGACGGGGCCTCGATTTAACGTCTCATCCGAAAGACTGCACCACCGACAGCGCAGTGCACCCCTCAACACTGCACAGGGAGTGTCGGCCTAGATTTTGGTGCTCAGGCCCCTGGAGTGGGACTTGAACCCACAGCCTCCTGCCTCAGAGGTGAGAGAGACTTGGCCCTAAACAGACAATACAACATGGCTGATTACCTGACCATGGTAAAGGATAGCAAACTGAGAAAAACCCTGACAATGTACAGACTTAGTGAACATAGCCTGGCGATCGAAAAAGGTAGACACAGACAGACCCGGCTACCAAGAGAGGACAGGATATGCTCTCACTGCAGTCAGGGAGTGGTGGAGACAGAGATGCACTTCCTCACAGCTTGTAGAAAATATTCAGGGCATAAGGGAGAATTTCTACCCAAAATTCACAAAAATATGCCCGGAATTCAGAAATTTGAATGACGACCAAAAACTCCCATACCTACTAGGGGAAGAGAGAAATTGCGTAACCTTAGCGGCACACTATGTTACAGCTTGCCATAAACAGAGGGACAACCACTAAATATAAGAAACGAGTATATATAAATTATATGAAAGTATATTTATACACTCAGGGATATATCTGTTTATACACTGTATGGATAGATCTGTATTTTTGTGAACAAACATGAATGTTTTCCGATGCTTTGGCAACATAAGATGTAACTTGTCATGCCAATAAAGCGATTTGAATTGAATTGAATTGAAATTGAGAGAGAGTGTGCTGCCCACTGAGCCACGGCTGAGATTTGTGATAGTGTCGCTCCCAGCACCAGCCACTTGGGAGTTTGCTTTGTGTGGTTTCCTGTACTTGCTGTGTGCGCCGCGCCCATGGAGCTCGATTGGAAACCGCCCAAACCCGTTTCCCAGCAGCCTGTCGATTCCACTCACCTCGCTGTGAGCAGTTAGTTGCCAAGCAGAGGCCAGATCCTCAAACAAATGCCAGGCACCCTTGGATACGGTTAGATTGTCCTTTGTCTCGGACTCAACGATGGGTGACGTGATCAGCAGTGTAGACAAGCATAAAATCACAAAGAGACAATATTGGCCTAGAAATTCGGGTCGGGGGCTTCCCGCGGGTGCAAGCCCCCGACCTGCACTCAGCTAGCGCGCCGACCATTGAGCTGTGGGCCCCTGTGGGATTCCGATCCTGGGCCTGCTCCAACTGCCGGCGCGCAGTGCTTGTGTATCCCAGGGGCGCAGTTAGTTCGATGCGTCCCCTGGGATCACGTGGGCCATGGGGAGCCAATGGTAGCAGGGAATGCTTCATTCATAAGTTTGACAGGAAGAGCTGTCAAACCTATAAATACTATAAGCCCCAAAACATCACTAAATCTTGAAATAATTTTTTTTTTTTTTATCACATTTTTAAAATAAACTATAAATTACATGAAATAACTATTTTAAACAATAATTTAAATTTTGAAAAAATTAATTTTATTTTCTAACGGGGCTAAAAATAAACTTACCTTTCTTTAAAGTATTTAAAAATAATAAACCTGTGGAAAAAATGTTTTAATTTTAATTAATTCACCACTTACCTTGTTAAAAGCAGGCCTTGCGACGGCATTTTAAATGTCTAACTTCTGGAGACTTACCTTCCCGGGAAAACCTTCGTAGCGAGAGGGTTCAAGTACAGGAACAAGGATGTCTTGCTGCAGTTGTACAGGGCCTTGGTGAGACCACACCTTGAGTATTGTGTGCAGTTTTGGTCGCCTTATCTGAGGAAGGACGTTCTTGCCATGGAAGGAGTGCAGCGAAGATTCACCAGGCTGATACCTGGGATGGCAGGAATGACGTGTGAGGAGAGATGGGACGATTGGGCTTATACTCACTGGAGTTTAGAAGAATGAGAGGGGATCTCATTGAAACTTATAAAAGTCTGACAGGACTAGACAGACTATGATAAATTGACCCTTAGTGTTAGGGGGATTAAATACGTGGGGTTACGGGGATAGGGTGGGATATGTGTTGGTGTAGGGGTTACGGGGATCGGGTGGGATATGTGTCGGTGCAGGCTCGATGGGCCGAAATGGCCTCTATCTGCACTGTGGGGTTTCTGTGATTCTGATTCGGTGAGATGCAGGAAGGATGTTCCCGATGGTCGGGGAGTCCAGAACCAGGGGTCACAGTCTAAGGATAAGGGGTAGGCCATTTAGAACAGACATGAGGAGGAATTTCTTCACCCAGAGAGTGGTGAACCTGTGGAATTCTCTACCACAGAAGGCAGTGGAGGCCAATTCATTTTAAATATATTCAAGAAGGAGTTGGATATATTTCTTAAGGCTAAAGGGATCAAGGGGTATGGGGAGAAGGCAGGTACCGGGTACAGAATTTGGATGATCAGCCATGATCGCATTGAATGGCGGAGCAGGCTCGAGGGGCCGAATGGCCTCCTCCTGCTCCTATCTTCTATGTTTCTATGTATGCCGTCTTTCTGTATTAGTCCTCCCAAAGTGCACCACTTCACACTTCTCCGCATTGAACGCCATCTGCCGTGCCCCTGCCCAGTTCGCTTTGTCATCCTGAAGTCTGCAACTATCCTCATCACTATCTACTACCCTGCCAAGTTTGGTATCATCTGCAAACTTTACAATGCTGCCCCCTCCACCCGAGTCTCGGTCGTTTATAAAAATTTTATTACAAAAGAGTAATGGACCCAAAACTGACCCTTGGGGAACACCACCGCAAACCAATCTGAAAAGCACCCATCCATCCCCCACATACCCGCCCCGCCCCGCTCAGTCCCCAGTTTGCACTAAGTTAACTAATCTCAACTGGGTCGTAAGAAAGAAAGAACTTGCATTTCTCTGGCGCCTTTCGCCACCTCAGGATGTGTTTCACGGCCATTGAAGTACTTTTTGAAGTGCAGTCACTGTTGTGGAGTATTTTAAACCAACACCCGACACAAGGTTTTCAGATCGATAGTCAAGTTTGTCTTTATTACACCGGTGGGGAGACAGTCTGTTCTGTCTTAGCCAGACTTTTCCAAATTGTTAGCAAACACTACATTTCTATATACATTAAAATACACATGGCAGCCTCATGCACAATTCATTCCTGCAACCTGATTGGATCTTGGCCCGCATGTACCTTCACGGATCGGTTACATGTCCTAAGATAAACATGTGTAAGCTGCCTCCTCAATCAAGTCACTCAAACTGCTGAACACTAACTAAAAGATAACTTGGAATGCGACCCAGATAATAAAGCTCTTAAGGGCAGTTGAAATGCTGGACATCCTGTCTCCACTTCATTGATTTTAGTCTTCAAAGGTCAGCTATCTTGACCGCCTCTTTATGGATGGGGCCTTTCATGTTAGCACCTGTCTTTCATACACCATTCGGTGAAACTGCCAGCGATGTCATTTTAAACTCTTTCCCCACTTCAGTCACTGTTGTAATGGAGGGCAGGATCCCACAAACAGCAATGTGATGATGACCAGGGGGGTGGGGGAAGCGCGTGGGGGACACATAATATTTGCAAAAGTCTTTGTTAACGCCATGACGAAGCCTGAGTTGACGATATCTGGCTCACTATCTTTCTCAGGGACATTGCCAGAGGATATGAAAACGTCCCGATACCATGCGTCAATGCGGTGGACGAGGAAAACTCCCCAGAGGATTACAAATATATTTCTGAGAATTGCGAGACGTCCACGATGAACATCGACAGAAACATCACACACCTACAGGTACTCGCATCCAATAAACGTGGGGAGGGGGCGTTTGAGTACAAGAACAAGGATGTCTTGCTGCAGTTGTACAGGGCCTTGGTGAGTCCACATCTTGAGTATTGTGTGCAGTTTTGGTTGCCTTATCTGAGGAAGGATGTTCTTGCCATGGAAAGAGTGCAGCAAATATTCACCAGGCTGATACCTGGGATGGCAGGAATGACGTATGAGGAGAGATTGGGTCGATTGGGCTTGTACTTGCTGGAGTTTAGAAGAATGAGAGGGGATCTCATTGAAACTTATAAAATTCTAACAGGACTAGACAGACTAGATGCAGGAAGGATGTTCCCGATGGTCAGGGAGTCCAGAACCAGGAGTCACAGTCTAAGGATAAGGGGTAAGCCATTTAGGACTGAGATGAGGAGGAATTTCTTCACCCAGAGAGTGGTGAACCTGTGGAATTCTCTTCCACAGAAGGTAGTAGAGGCCAATTCATTAAATATATTCAAGAAGGAGTTGGATATATTTCTTAAGGCTAAAGGGATCAAGGGATATGGGGAGAAGGCAGGGACAGGGTACTGAATTTGGATGATCAGCCATGATCGCATTGAATGGCGGAGCAGGCTCGAGGGGCCGAATGGCCTACTCCTGATCATATCTTCTATGTTTCTATGTTAATTCCATACTCCCTGCCGGCCTCTCATCTTCCATAAACTTCAGCTCATCCAAACCCTCGGCTGCCCCATGTCCTAACTCGTACCGAGTTTCGTTCACCCAGCCAGCCCCCCCTGTGCTCGCTGACCTTCATTGGCTGACCCGGTCTGGCAATGTCTCGATTTAAAACTTCTCATCCTCGTTGTTCAAAATCCCTTCCATGGCCCCTTGCCCCCCTCCGTATCTCTGTAACCTCCTCCAGCCTTACAACCCTCCGAGATCTCTGCGCTCCTCCAATCCTGGCCTCTTGCGCATCCCCCCCCGATTTCCATCGCTCCACCATTGGCGGCCGTGCCTTCAGCATTTCCTCCCCTAAACCTCTCCACCGCTCTTTCCTCTTTTAACTGTGCACAGTTTTGGTCTCCTTATCTGAGGAAGGATATACTTGCCTTGGAGGCGGTGCAACGAAGGTTCACTAGACTGATTCCTGGGATGAGAGTGTTGTCCTATGATGAGAGGTTGTGTAGAATGGGCCTATACTCTCCGGAGTTTAGAAGAATGAGAGGTGATCTCACTGAAACATACACGATTCTGAGGGGGCGAGAAAAAAGGCTTTTTTTTTTTCAATCCAATCAGGTAATGAAGTCTCTTCATTTTCCGATTGGCCGTGGGAAGGTGGGGCACCCCGAGGACGGACATGTCGGGCGACCAATAGGGAGTTGGGGGTGGGGGGGGGAGGGCAGGGAGAGAGAGCAGGTCATGTGATGAATGAATGACATGCCAATAGAAACACAGAATATTTTTTAAATGGTGAGAAACTTTCAAATGTTGGTGTTCAGAGAGATTTGGGTGTCCTCGTGCAAGAAACACAGAAAGCTAGCGTGCAGGTACAGCAAGCAATAAGGAAGGCAAATGACATGTTGGCCTTTATTGCAAGGGGGTTGGAGTATAAGAGTAAGGAAGTCTTGCTCCAATTGTACAGGGCCTTTGTGAGACCACACCTGGAGTACTGGGCACAGTTTTGGTCTCCTTATCTAAGGAAGGATATACTTGCCTTGGAGGCGGTGCAACGAAGGTTCACTAGATTGATTCCGGGGATGAGAGGGCTGTCCTATGATGAGAGATTGTGTAGATTGGGCCGATACTCTCTGGAGTTCAGAAGAATGAGAGGTGATCTCATTGAAACATATATAAGATTCTGAGGGGGATTGACAGGGGAGATGCTGAGAGGTTGTTTCCCCTGGCTGGAGTGTCTAGAACTAGGGGGCATAGTCTCAGGATAAGGGGGCGGCCATTTAAGACTGAGATGAGGAGGAATTTCTTCACTCAGAGGGTTGTGAATCTTTGGAATTCTCTGCCCCAGAGGGCTGTGAATGCTGAGTCTTTGAGTATATTCAAGGCTGAGATAGATTTTAGGCCTCTCTGGGAATCGAGGGATATGGGGATCGGGCGGGAAAGTGGAGTTGAGGTTGATGATCAGTCATGGTCTTATTGAATGGCGGAGCAGGCTCGAGGGGCCGTATGGCCGACTCCTGGTCCTATTTCTTATGTGCTTAAGATGCTCCTTAAAACCTACCTCTTCGACCAAGCGTCTGTCCTAATGTTTCCTCCTTTGGCTCGGTGTCAAATTTACGCTCCTGTGAAGCGCCTTGGGACGTCAGAGGCGCTATATAAATTGCAAGTTGCTGTTCTTGATCATTAAGGAATTCAGTGAGAGAGGGTGTGTCTTGAGCAACGTGCTGACGATGGAATGTGCTACCACTGGTTCTGTCCTGCTGGATTGTTCTGTCTCTCATGTATGTTGGGATGTACCACGTGAAATGAATTTCAATTCTTTTAAGCCTTCAAAAAAGTTGCACTATTCCTGATTTATCTACTGTTAAATAGCTCTTAGTGCACACTTCCTCACCACAAACCTTATTTCATGTTGTCACGCTTTTTGTCACGACATTTACCACTCATAAGTTGCCGTGTCAGTGCTCCCCAGTTATTGGCCCAGAAATTCGGGTCGGGGGCTTCCCGCGGGTGCAAGCCCCCGACCTGCACTCAGCTAGCGCGCCAGCACGTTGTGCTGCGGGCCCGCGTGGGATTCCGATCCTGGGCCTCCTCCAACTGCCGGCGCGCAGTGCTTGCGTATCCCAGGGGCGCAGTTAGTTCGATGCGTCCCCTGGGATCACGTGGGCCATGGAGAGCCAATGGTAGCAGGGAATGCTTCATTCATAAGTTTGACAGGAAGAGCTGTCAAACTTATTAAATACTATAAGCCCCAAAACATCACTAAATCTTCAAATAAATTTTTTTTCAAATCATTTTTGAAATAAACTATAAATTACATGAAGTAACTATTTTAAACAATAATTACATTTTCTAACGGGGCTAAAAATAAACTTACCTTTCCTTAAAGTATTTAAAAATAATAAACCTGTGGAAAAAATGTTTTAATTTTAATTAATTCACCACTTACCTTGTAAAAAGCCGGCCTTGCGACTGCTTTTTACATGTCTAACTTCTGGAGACTTACCCTCCCGGGAAAACCTGCAAAAAATCCGTAAGTTCGATGCGCACGCGCTGCCTCTCCTGCGCACGCGTTCGACTTCTGAACCCCTTCTTTCAGGGGAACGGAAGTGCCGGTTTCCCGCGCATGCAGGAAACCGGCACTTCCATTGGGCTTACGGGTGAGTACCCCGTGCGGACTCACCCGTGGAGACCCGAATTTCTGGGCCAATAATATTATGTCAACTGTCACAGTGTAGCTGCATGCTCTGACCACTGGATGGCTCTGTGGAGCGAGTCTCCGAAGTCTCTCTCCCATTCTGTCACATATATATATCTCAATCATAGAATGATGGCGCACAGAAGGAGGCCATTTGGCCCATCGTGTCTTTGCCGGCTTTTTGAAAGAGCGATCCAATTAATCCCACTCCCTCCCCTCTCCCGCTCTTTCCCCACAGCCCTGCTCATCTTTCCTCTTCAAGTATTTATCCAATTCTCTTTTGAAAGTTGTCGTTGAACCTGCTTCCGCCGCCCTACCAGGCAGTTCATTCCAGATCACAACAACTCGCTGCGTAAAAAGAATTCTCCTCGTCTCTCCATCTGGTTCTTTTGCCAGTCTCCTTAAATCTGTGTCCGCTGGTTACCGACCTCACCCCCCCCCCCCCCCCCCCACCCCCAGCCTGCCGCTGGAAACAGTTTCTCCTTATTTACTCTACCTTTCATAAGAACATAAGAAATAGGAGCAGGAGTCGGCCATTCGGCCCTTCGAGCCTGCTCCGCCATTCAATGAGATCATGGCTGATCTTCTGCCTCAACTCCATTCACCAGCCCTATCGCCATATCCCTTGATGCCCTTACTAGTCAGAAATCTATTGACTTCTTCTGTTTTGAATATACCCAATGACTGAGCCTCCACCGCCCTCTGGGGTAGAGAATTCCAAAGATTCACCACCCTCTGTGTGAAGAAATTTCTTCTCATCTCAGTCCTGAATGGCCTACCCTTTATCCTGAGGCTGTGGCCCCTGGTTCTAGACTCCCCAGCCAAGGGAAACATTCTCCCAGCATCCACCCTATCAAGCCCTGTAATAATTTTGTATGCTTCAATGAGATCCCCTTTCATTCTTCTGAATTCAAGAGAATACAGGCCTAGTTTACTCAATCTCTTCTCATATGACAGTCCCGCCATCCCAGGAATCAATCTCGTGAACCTTCATTGCACCCCCTCTATGGCAAGTATATCATTCCTTAGGTAAGGAGACCAAAATTGTACACAGCACTCCAGGTGTGGTCTCACCAAGGCCCTATATAATTGGAGTAAGACTTCTTTACTCCTGTACTCAAATCCTCTTGTAATGAAGGTCAGCATACCATTTGCCTTCCGAATGGCTTGCTGCACCTTCACATTCACTTTCAGTGACTCATGTACAAGGACACCCGGGTCCCTTTGAGCATCTGCATTCCCCAATTTTTCACCATTTAGGAAATACTCTGCCTTTCTGTTTATTCTTCCAAAGTGGATAACTTCACATTTATCCACATTATATTCCATCTGCCATGTTCTCGCCCAGTCACTGAGCCTGTCGAGATCCCCTTGAAGCCTCTTCACATCCTCTTCACAACTGACACTGACACCTAGCTTTGTGTCATCAGTAAATTTGGAAATGTTACATTTAGTTCCCTCATCCAAATCATTGATATAGCTGGGGCCCAAGCACCGATCCTTGCAGTACCCCACTAGTCACTCAAGAAGGAATTAGATATATTTCTTAAGGCTAAAGGGATCAAGGGATATGGGGAGAAGGCAGGGACAGGGTACTGAATTTGGATGATCAGCCATGATCTCATTGAATGGCAGAACAGGCTCGAGGGGCCGAATGGCCTACTCCTGCTCCTATCTTCTATGTTTCTAGTCACAGCCTGCCATTCTGAAAAAGACCCGTTTATCCCTACTCTTTGTTTTCTGTCTGTTAACCAATTCTTAATCCATGCTAGTATATTACCCCCAATTCCATGTGCCCTAATTTTGTTCACCAACCTCTTATCGAAGGCCTTCTGAAAATCCAGATACACCACAGCCCCTTTGTCTACTCCACTAGTTACATCCTCAAAGAACTCCAATAGGTTTGTTAAACAGGATTTCCCTTTCATAATTGCAAAAATTGCAAAAATTGTTTATACCAATCTGGCATAAAAGGAAATCTAAAAAGGTGACTCAACCGTGGATAACAGGGGAAATTAGAGACAGCATAAAATCCAAAGATAGGGCGTATAAAATAGCCAAAAAAAGCGCCAGAGCGGAAGATTGGGAACAGTTTAAGATAGAGCAAAGGAGGGCAAAGGGCATAATCAAGAGGGGCAAAATAGCTTACGAAAACAAGCTGGCGGAAAATATAAAAACTAACTCCAAAAGCTTTTATAAGTATATCAAAAGGAAAAGACTGGTGAAAACCAAAGTTGGTCCATTGCAGTCAGATACGGGGGAATATATAATGGGAAATAAGGAAATGGCAGATCAACTAAATGCATACTTTGGGTCAGTCTTTACGAAGGAAGACACAAAAAACCTCCCTGGGATATCGGGAAAAATAGGGACATTGGCAAAGGAGGAACTGACGCAAATCAATATCTCTAAGGATATGGTGTTAAGGAAGCTAAAGGGATTGAAGGTGGACAAATCCCCAGGGCCTGATAACATGCATCCTAGGGTACTGAAGGAGGTGGCCCTAGAGATAGCGGATGCACTAAGGATGATTTTTCAGAATTCATTAGACTCGGGAACAGTGCCGATGGATTGGAGGGTAGCTAACGTTACCCCACTATTCAAAAAGGGGGGTAGGGAAAAAGCAGGTAATTACAGACCTGTAAGCCTTACATCAGTTGTGGGCAAAATGCTGGAGTCCATCATTAAGGATGAAATAGCGGAGCACTTAGCAAATGGGGACAGGATAGGACAGAGTCAACATGGATTTACAAAGGGTAAATCGTGCTTGACTAATCTATTGGAATTTTTTGAGGGAGTAACTGGTAGAATAGATGGGGGAGAGCCAGTAGATGTGGTGTACCTGGACTTCCAAAAGGCCTTCGATAAGGTCCCACATAAAAGATTAGCATGGAAAATTGAGGCTCATGGGATAAAGGGGAAAGTTTTGGCGTGGATAGGGAACTGGCTGTCAGATAGAAAACAGAGAGTTGGAATAAACGGCTCATTTTCTGAATGGCAGGCAGTAACAAGTGGGGTACCACAGGGATCTGTCCTGGGCCCCCAGCTGTTCACAATTTACATTAATGACCTGGATCAGGGAGTCGGATGCAGCATTTCCAAATTTGCAGACGACACTAAACTAGGAGGTGGGGTGGGCTCAGAGGAAGAGACCAGGAAGCTCCAGAGCGATTTGGACAGACTGGGCGATTGGGCGGATAAATGGCAGATGCACTATAATGTGGACAAGTGCGAAGTTATCCACCTTGGGTGCAGGAACGGGAGGGCAAATTATTATTTAAATGGCAATAGATTGGGAGAGGGGGAAGTACAGAGAGACCTGGGTGTTCTTGTACACCAGTCACTGAAGGCGAGCATGCAGGTGCAACAGGCGGTCAAGAAGGCAAACGGTATGCTGGCCTTCATAGCAAAAGGGTTAGAATACAGGAACAGGGATACCTTGCTGCAGCTGTACAGGGCACTGGTGAGACCACACCTCGAGTACTGTGTACAGTTTTGGTCGCCTCATCTGAGGAAGGATGTTCTTGCCATGGAGGGGGTGCAGCGGCGATTCACCAGGCTGATACCAGGAATGGCGGGAATGACCTATGAGGAGAGACTATGTAGTTTAGGGATGTACACACTGGAGTTTAGAAGATTGAGAGGGGACCTCATAGAAGTGTATAAAATTCTGACAGGTCTAGACAGACTGGATGCAGAAGGAATGTTTCCCTTGGCGGGTGAGAACAGAACTAGAGGACATAATTTAAGGATAAGGGCTAAACCATTTAGGACAGAGATGAGGGGGAATTTCTTCACTCAGAGAGTGGTGAACCTGTGGAACTCATTGCCACAGAGGGCAGTGTACGCCAGCTCATTAAATATATTTAAGAGGGAATTAGATATATTTCTACGGGCAAAAGGGGTTAAGGGTTACGGAGAGAAGGCGGGGACGGGATACTGAATTAAAGGATCAGCCATGATCTCATCGAATGGCGGAGCAGGCACGAAGGGCCGAATGGCCTACTCCTGCTCCTATCTTCTATGTATCTATGTATCTATAAATCCATGCTGACTCGGCCCAATCTTACTGCAGGAAACTTCGGTTGATCCGGAGGTTGTATGGCCGGAAACTTTGCTCTAACGGCAGAAATCAGCAGCCGTTTTAGTTAGTTTTTTTTTCTTCTCCTAGCATTCTGTTAACAGGCAGGCTCGGGAAAGCGTCCTTGGAGCTTTGCAACAGCTTCAGAGACGCTTCAAGGTACGGGCCGAGTGTTTACGAGCTGTTGCTGAGCAACAGTGTTTGTTGTCAAATACGGAGATTTTCATCTCCGTGTGCTTCAACGTTGACTTTGCATGTCCGGCACTTTTGATAGATCGGCAACACGCCGGTCCTGTCGGTGCCGGATATCAGAACTTTTCCTGTATTAGTTTCTAAGTGCCCAGTTATTGCATCCTTTATAATAGATTCCAGCATTTTCCCAATTACTGATATGAGGCAAACAGGTAGTTCCCCATTTTCTCTCTCCCTCCTTAAATAGCGGGGTTACATTTACTATCCTCCAATTTGCAGGAACCGTTCTAGAATCAATAGAATTTTGGAAGATGACAAGCAATGCGTCCACTATCCCAATGGCCACCTCTTTCAAAACCCTAGGATGTAGGTCGTCCGGTCCTTGGGATTTATTGACTTTTAGCCCCATTAATTTTGCCAGTACTGTTTTTTTGCTAATAATTTCTTTAAGTTCCTCATTCTCGCCACACCCTTGGTTTTCTTGTATTTCTGGGAGGATTTTTGTGTCTTTCTCCGTGAAGACAGAAACAAAGTATTTAATTAATTCCTCTGCCATTTCCTCATTCCCCATCATGATTTTAAACACCTCCCATCAAAGCTCCTCTTAACCTTCTCTGCTCTAAGGAGAACAACCCCAGCTTCTCCAGTTGATGCACCTCACTGTAATCCCTCATCACTGGAACCATTCTAGTAAATCTCTTCTGTACCCTTTCCAAAGCCTTCACGTCCTTCCTAAAGTCCGGTGCCCAGAATTGGACGCAATTCTCCAGAAGGGGCCGAACGGGTGTTTTATATCGGCTTAGCATAACTTCCTTGCTATTGTGCTCTCTGCCTCTATTCATAAAGCCCAGTTTCTCCAGTCTCTCCAGGATAAGAACAGATTAATATATCGGGTGTGGCCCTTTGTTAGAACTGGTTTCTCAGCTTGATAAAATAGTACAGGAAACTTTGTGTTATCCGGAGGCTAAATGTCCGGCAAGCTCGAGCCACCGGCAAAAATCAGGAGCCGTTTCGTTAGTTTTTTTTTTCTTTTCATTGCTTTTTTCCTCAACAGTCAAGCTCTGCAAGGTCTGTAGCTAAGCAACAGCTTCAGCTAGAGACGCTACAGAGACGCTTGCCGACTGTTTAGAAGCTGTTGCTAAGCAACAGGGTTTGTTGATTCACACGGAGCTGAAGATCTCCGTATGTTTCAACATCAGCGCTGGAGTGTCCGGCAGTTTTGAGGGAACAGCAGCAGCTCGGTCCCGTCGGTGCCGGATAGCACAAAGTTTCCTGTAACTGGTTTTCCTGTTTCTGACACTGTCTGATCTGCTGTGTGTTTCCAGCATTTTCGATTTTGATGGCAGATTTCATAGAAACATAGAAGATAGGAGCAGGAGTAGGCCATTCGGCCCCTCGAGCCTGCTCCGCCATTCAGTGAGATCATGGCTGATCATCCAAACTCAGTACCCTGTCCCTGCTTTCTCCCCATATCCCTTGATCCCTTTAGCCTTAAGAAATATATCCAACTCCTTCTTGAATATATTTAATGAATTGGCCTCAACTGTCTTCTGTGGTAGCGAATTCCACAGGTTCACCACTCTCTGGGTGAAGAAATTCCTCCTCATCTCTGTCCTAAATGGCCTACCCCTTATCTTTAGACTGTGACCCCTGGTTCTGGACTCCCCCGCCATCGGGAACATCCTTCCTGCATCTAGTCTGTCTAGTCCTGTTTGAATTTTATAAGTTTCAATGAGATTATAAGTTTCAATGAGATTATAAGTTTCAATGAGATTTATAAGTTTCAATGAGATTATAAGTTTCAATGAGATTATAAGTTTCAATGAGATTATAAGTTTCAATGAGATTATAAGTTTCAATGAGATTATAAGTTTCAATGAGATTATAAATTTCAATGAGATTATAAGTTTCAATGAGATTTATAAGTTTCAATGAGATTATAAGTTTCAATGAGATTTATAAGTTTCACCCTTCGCGCCTTGAACTTTTTATAATTGTTAATTTTTACGGTGTGTGTGTTTTTTTTTAAGGCAGATGTTGAAACTATTGATGACCTGCGAGTTACGTCGCGGGCAGCGCATGTCAACGCCGCTGTTCTTTGCTGTTTCCCTCCTCTGACCCGTGTTCCGATTCCTCCGCAGCACTGTACCTGTTTGGACGACTGTTCCTCCAGCAACTGCCTCTGTGGACAGCTCAGTATACGCTGCTGGTACGACAAGGTGCGATATTCCTTTAAGCGCGGGTGTGCCCCGGTCTGCAGAGCGCGCGTCGCCACGGTTTGCCGCCGCCGCCGTGACAGTCACGCCGCCACGTGCCGCGCGAAATGACGAAACTGCAAATTCCCAGCGAGTCTCGGTGTTAACCACTGCTCCCACCTTTCTGTGACTAGGACGGGCGCCTTTTGCAAGAATTTAACAAGATCGAGCCGCCACTGATCTTCGAGTGCAATCAGGCCTGCTCCTGCTGGAGGTCGTGCAAGAACCGGGTGGTCCAAAGTGGAATCAAGTAAGAGATGTCTGTCGAGGGCTGGGACATAGAGACTAAATCATCCGCCGCTGTTCCCCCTTACCTCTTTGAGTCCATTGCCACTCCCTGTTACAATATCGCACCTGGAGATCATACTCATTGAATGGTGGTGCTAGTAGAGAAAGTCTTTCACAATATATATTAATGATCTAGACGAGGGAACTCGATGTAATATCTCCAAGTTTGCAGACAACACAAAGCTGGGTGGACGTGTGTGCTGTGAGGAGGATGCAGAGAAACTCCAGTATGATTTGACAAGGTTGGGTGATTGGGCAGATGCAGTATCATGTGGATAAATGCGCGATTATCCACTTTGGTGGCAAAAACAGGAAGGCAGATTATTATCTGAATGGCAATACATTGGGAGAGGGGGAAAGTGCAACGAGACCTGGGTGTCCTTGTGCACCAGTCGCTGAAGGTAAGCATGCAGGTGCAGCAGGCGGTTAAGAAGGCAAATGGTATGTTGGCCTTCGTAGCGAGAGGATTCGAGTACAGGAGCAAAGATGTCTTGCTGCAGTTGTACAGGGTCTTGGTGAGACCACACCTTGAGTATTGTGTGCAGTTTTGGTCGCCTTATCTGAGGAAGGATGTTCTTGCCATGGAGGGAGTGCAGCGAAGATTCACCAGACTGATACCTGGGATGGCAGGAATGACGTATGAGGAGAGATTGGGTCGATTGGGCTTATATTCGCTAGAGTTTAGAAGAATGAGAGGGGATCTCATTGAAACTTATAAAACTCTTAACAGGACTAGACAGACTAGATGCAGGAAGGATGTTCCCGATGGCCAGGGAGTCCAGAACCAGGGGTCATAGTCTAAGGATAAGGGGTAAGCCATTTAGGACAGAGATGAGGAGAAATTTCTTCACCCAGAGAGTGGTGAACCTGTGGAATTCTCTACCACAGAAGGCAGTTGAGGCCAGTTCATTAAATATATTCAAGAAGGAGTTAGATATATTTCTTAAGGCTAAAGGGATCAAGGGATATGGGGCGAAGGCAGGGACAGGGTACTGAATTTGGATGATCAGCCATGATCTCATTGAATGGCGGAGCAGGCTCGAGGGGCCGAATGGCCTACTCCTGGTCCTATCTTCTATGTTTCAAGGTTTCTCAAATCTGATCAGGAGGGGGATCATTTTCCCTTATTTTTTTCCCGTATGTTTCCTAAACTCCCCCCACAACCCCACTTCCGCTGGCTTTAATGAATGTCTGGAGCACCCCGTGTGTGCCACTCAGCCTCACAGAATCAGCTCCCCTGTTGTACTGATTTAACGGATCCAATTGGGAGCCGTCGCTATTGGCCTGCACGTCAGTGGACTAGGAAGTGGGGGGGAGAAATCAGCAAGGGTATCGCTTCCTGATCACTGTCCAGTGAACTCCCCCCGCCCCGGCGCTCTCTTAATTCACTTCCCCGGAACCTTCTCCCACCCTTTTTGGAAATTGCATGTGGGCAGAAGTCGTGCGAGGTCAGTATTGGCCCTGGCCGCGCTGCCTCCACAGTCGAACAGTCGACCCAACACTCACCGTCCCGGCTCCTGCATGAGCAATGGCTGCTCGCAAGAGGTACCGATGGCGCCTGTGGTGGACAGTGCCCCAGTGAGAATTCAGGAGAGATTGGGGAGGGAGGGGAGAAGTGGGGGAGGAAGGGTAGGGACGGGGGAGAAGTGGACTAGGAGG